>NC_136273.1:0-215000 GCF_964187855.1 Myxine glutinosa | reverse complement strand
AGCTATTGACTACTTGTTGCGGGAATTACTTGTAGTCTCTATAAGGTGAAAGTTAAATAATTCACTTTACTTTCTGAACGGGACTGAACAGTAACTTGACCTGCCTCGCAAAGCTTTGAAGACGAAGCTTCCAGCCTACACGGCTGACTTTATTCTCCCATATTTTACGTCTATTGGGATCTGAAGGGAATCTGTACATCTTGAAACCCTCGTCATGTCTATTTGTGCATCCAAATGCACAACAACCCGGCATTTTCAGTGAACTAAGGCTTCCGTAGGTAGTCGAATCGATTGTACTTGCATAACACGCGAATGCGAGTAGTTAAGCGAACGCGAATTTGGCCCCAAAATGGCTCCCTGAGTCACGTGACCGTATTTTTCCAGATCGTCATGTCGTAACTCTCTGTATAAAGGGACTCTACCCTAACCCTCCCAACCTCATTTCCTCAACTCTCCCTTAACCCTCCCAACCTCCAGTCCTAAACTCTCCCCTAACCCTCACAACCTCAAGTCCTCAACTCTCCCCTCAGCCTCCCAACCTCAAGTCCTCAACTCTCCCCTAAGCCTCCCAACCTCAAGTCCTCAACCCTTCCCCTAACCCTCCCAACCTCATGTCCTCAACTCTCCCCTAACCCTCCCAACCTCAAGGCCTCAACTCTCCCCTATACCTCCCAACCTCAAGTCCTCAACTCCTCCATAACCCTCCCAACCCCAAGTCCTCAACCTCTCCTCCCAACCCCAAGTCCTCAACCCTCCCATAACCCCCCCCCCCAACCGCAAGTCCTCCCTCCTCCTCCTCCTCCTCCCCCTCCTCCTCCAAACTCCACTACAAGCCTTCAAACATTCTTCCAACCCTCCATCACAACTCCTCAATCCAACTCCACCTCCCCCCACAAAAAATCCTCACCACTCCCCAAACCCTCCCAACCCCAAGTCCTCAACTCTCCCCTAACCCTCTCAGCCCAAGTACTCAACTCTCCCCTATCTCTCTCAACCTCAAGTCCTCAACTCTCCCCTAACTCTCTCAATCCCAAGTCCTCAACTCTCCCCGAACCCTCCCAACCCAAAGTCCTCAACCCTTCCCTAACTCTCTCAACCCAGTGTCCTCAACTTTTCCCTAACCCTCCCAACCCCAAGTCCTCAACACTCCCCTAACCCTCCCAACCCCAAGGCCTCAACTCTCCCTGAACCCTCTCAGCCCAAGTACTCAACTCTCCCCTATCTCTCTCAACCTCAAGTCCTCAACTCTCCCATAACTCTCTCAACCCCAAGTCCTCAACTCTCCCCTAACCCTCCCAACCCAAAGTCCTCAACTCTTCCCTAACTCTCTCAACCCAATGTCCTCAACTCTCCCATAACCCTCCCAACCCCAAGTCCTCAACCTCCCCTCCCAACCCCGAGTCCTCCCTCCTCTCCGTCCCAACCCTAAGGCGTCAACCCCATCCCCACTCCAAGCCTTCAAACCCTTTTCCCACCCTCCATCACAACTCCTCAACCCAACTCCACCACCCCCCATAGAAAGTCCTCACCGCTCCCCACAAGGCCTCAACCTACCCCTCCCAACTCTGTCCCATCATTGCTCGCTCCCACCCCTCCCAACCCCAACTCTGTCCTCCTCTCCTCAACCTCCTCCTTTCATGGAGGTGCTCATAAAAGCAAATGTGCATTCCCACATCGATCATTACATATTTCTTCGTTACCTCATCAAAACAGCAGAATATTTAACTGTTTCCCTTGCCCTTTCATGCTATCACCGACTTTGCAGAAACCACGATCGTATGGCTCCTAGATATCATGGGCCTGGCACGGTCACCTGTTCAACTCACAATCCCGTGAAATATGCAGAAACCTCATGAACATGAAATTGCCACTGTCGATTGCCCATGAGATCCAAAACCAATTATCATCTTCCTGATGCATGGTTAAAGGAGAACCAAAATGCAATTCTTCTTTTTTCCTGAAAACTATTGAAAATCATCAATCATAGAAACTAATTTGAAGGGAAATTGTTTTTGATATATTTTTGCAAATCATAAAGTGACAAAAAAGCCCTGACGTCAATTTTTGATTTTCGCCAGTGACGTCGCACTCATAATGCCCACCTTGTTCCAAATGGCAGATTACATCGAGAAGCAGTGCATGTCGAGCTCGCGTTCCGAAACTGAATCCATCGTCATTAGCAACTCTGAAGGTTCTCAGTATGTTGAAACTGATCAGTGAGATTTTGAAGAAACTATTGGAGACAAAATTAGTGATGGAAACGCTTTTGGGGGAATGAATGAATGAATTCATGAATGAATGAATGAAACTGAATGATCGTTTTAAGGCCATTTTCCCCGCTAGAGCGGGGGTTAGCCTTGCGGGTCCCATGACAATCATGGTTCCCTGTTTGAGGCAATGTTTTTATGGCCGGATGCCCTTCCTGGTGCCAACCCTTAGTCGCCTCTTACGATGCGCAGGGATACGGTGTACCTATTCTAAACCGGGGTACACACCGGGATCATTCATCCCAGCAAGCTTGTACTCAATTTGCCGACCTCAGAAGGATGACAGGCTGAGTCAACCCCCCTGGTGTTAATTTAGCGATCGACCGGGATTCGAACCCAGGATCCTAGGATCCCAAGCCGGCACCCTAACCGCTAAGCCAACACCAGGCTGGAATAATGGAACCATATTGTTTCGAGCCTATTTGAGCGATTCAGATGAACATGGCGACAACAAAAGTGTTAGTGAAGATGAAAACACCGTTGGATGTTCACTACAGATTGGTAGGTTATGTTTTTCCATTCAACTGACCATTTATTATGGATTTTGTATTAATTGATAAATCAGTTATATAACTCCAGAAGAAATACGGCACAACACAGCACGGACACTACAGAGCACGGACACTGCTCAGGCACAATCGGACACCACCGACAAACTGTGACTGGCTGAACGGTGTCCTGTGTTAGGAAATTAATTAATTTAGTCTTTAATGTTTGACAAGACTCGGTAATTAATTGTCCAAGCTTGTTCAGAAGTACCATCTGCTGATTTTAATAACACGTGGGTGTCCTCAATTCACTGATACCAAAGGTACGACAAAAACACGCTTCAATTCAGAGTAACACATACACGAATAAAATGTAATCACCACGCCGGCTCAGTACTCTACATTCAAACATGCAATTTAACCGAGAGCCTCTCAATCATCACGCAGGCTCAACACACTAGATTTCATGCATACAACTTTTTTTTTTCTTTTTTTTTTGTATACTGAATCGAGGCTCGTGAAAGAGCTAACATTTATTTCACAAACAAATCAACCAGACAAACAAAATATATGAAAAGAGGGAGCGGAAGACAAGATGGGGAGAGAAGGGGAAGCACACAAACACAACATTTGAGAGCAGGGAGAAGTGTGGGAGGGAGAGGCCTTGGGGGAGGAGGCGTGGGAAGGAGGGGGGCGGGGGGAGGTATAAAACACAAGGGGACCAAGGACTTCCAGGACAGAAGTTGCTATTTCAAAAAAAAAAAAAAGTGTAGGATTTTGGGTGAAATTAGCGGGGGTAGAAAAGATCAAGGTTTTGGATGGGGGAAGATAAGAGATGGTGGTGAACAGCTGTTTTAAAGACCTGGAGGGTGGAGTGGGATTGAAGAGAGTGAGGGAGTTTGTTCCAGAGGTGGGAGAAAAGAGGAATGAAGGAGTGAAGGTGAGCAGAAAGCCTTGATTTTGGCAGTTTAACCATAAGAGGGTTGCAGGCAGATCTTGTGCGACCTGTAGGAATATTTGGGGGACAGAGCCCAGAGAGAGCTGGGGGGGGGGGGGGGCAAGGCCAGAGAGGAGTCGGTGGAAGACGGAAAGACCACCAACCTGCCTGCGTTGAGTGAGTGAAAGGCCCTTGGAGTTAGCTTCATCGCGGGAGATTCCAATGATTCTGAACGCTTTGGTTTCAACAGCGTGAAGACGAGCTAGGTGTGAGGCAGGAGCACCAGACCAGAGGGGAGAGCAGGATTCCATAGAGCTGCGGATGAAAGCCTTGTAAGTGGTGAGGAGCTCAGGTGTACCAAGGAAGGACTTCGCACGACGGAGGATGCCCATTCGGCGACTGGGTTTGGAGGCCAGATTTGAAATGTGGTTTTCCCAGGAAAGATCATGGCAGATAGTGAGACCCAAAAGCTTGAGTGACAGAACTTATTGGAGAGGATTATTCAGAAAGTGGATGGGTGGGTTGTCCAGTCGGTCTTTTCGGAGAGACATCATAAGAGTGTGAGATTTGTCAGGATTGAAAGACATGTTCCACTTGTTTGCCCAGTCTGTGATTTTGTCCAGGTCTGCAGAGAGTGAGGAGGCTGCAGACTGCCAATCTGAGGGATGAGGAATGGAGCGACAGAGAGTAGAGTCGTCAGCAAAGAGATAGAGAGGATTTTCAAGAGAGTCAGAGAGATCATTGATAAAATAAAATAAAAGCACAGGGCCCAGAACACTGCCTTGGGGAACTCCAGCCTGAACAGGAAGAGGAGATGAGAGAAACCCATTCAGGGCCACATGTTGACTACGACTAGAGAAGAAGTCCGCTAGCCATGCGTGGAGATTTCCATGGATACCAAAGGAGGAGAGTTTGTTGAGCAGAGCGGGGTGCCAGACCGTATCGAAGGCACGTGAAATGTCAAGGGAGACAGCTCTAATTTCCTGTTTGGCATTGAGGACCTCCATCCATTGTTGAGAAAGCAGAAGCAGCATGTCCAGAGTAGAGTGACCAGGTCTGAAACCAAATTGATGGTCAGAGATCAAGCCATTGGAGAAGAGGAAAGTTTTCATATCTGAAGCAATGATGGATTCCATGACTTTGCTGATAATTGGGAGAAGGTTGATTGGTCTGTAGTTGCTAGGATCTGTTTTTGCACCTTTTTGTGCAAAGCGGTGATGTTGGCTGATTTCCAAGCAGATGGCAGTTGACCTTGAGCAAAAGAGAGGGTGAAGAGAACAGAGAGAGGGAGTGAAAGAGCAGAAGAACAGGATTTTAGGACCCGTGGGCTGATGCCGTCAGGTCCAGTTGCAGAATCAGAGTCGAGGGTTGACAGAAACTTTTCCACCTTGTCAGGAGGAAAGGACACGGAGTCCAGGAGCAGCTGGGTACGACTGGGTACGGCGGCTACAGAGAGGGATGGGTTTGGGACACAAGATTTAGAGGCAAACACAGAGTTGAGGCATTCAGCTTTTTCACGTGCGGAGTCAGCCTTGTAGCCATTTGAGGTGAGGGAGGGGATGGAGGGGGAACAAACACCAGAAACAGATTTGACCAGACGCCACCAGGATTTGGAAGAGGGAGACAGATAAGAGAGTTCGGTCTTGAGAACGGAGAGATATTGTTTCCTGGCTCTCCTGAGGGTGGGCACACACTTGTTTCGGGCTTTGTGAAAGGAAATGAGATTTCCTTCCGTTGGATTTGCTTTCCAGGAGACGAAAGCAAGTTGTTTCTGGGCCTCTCCCTGAACTGAACCGAGAGCCTCTCCGATGTTCTTTTGGACGGCTTTTTATGGTCGAAGATGATAGAGGGAGAGGTCGAATAAGGTTCAGAGAGATGACAGCATTTCGTGATTATTCTCCTTTGTTATCTCCAATTCTCTCGGCCACGAATGTAAAATCCAGATGAACAGAGATTTCTAGCTGTCTTGCAAAATAAACAGAGCTTACTGTTCCCCTGAGATAATATGCCTTAGCATGCGTGAGGATATCTGCTTTTCCCCAATCTCCATCTTAGAGAAAAACAGGGTTGCAAGAGTTCAAATGAGTGAGAGTTACACATCATTGTTACATTTTATTAATTTAGAGGATCAGGGACAAGTTTGAATTTGAATGCCTGCAATAACTCGCCTACCCCTGGCTTGTCGAGGTTTTTATACTTCTACACCTGTATGTTAATATCATCCTGTTTCATAAGTTCCCGGGACACCACTTATGTCTGTGGTCGTGCTCTGTCGTGCCCATGCCTTGTCTCACCGTCATGTCCGTGTCGTGCTGTGTCCATGCCGTGTCAATGTCCCGCCACATTGGAGGGGAATGGGTGAGTTGTGGGGTGATGGCGAGATGAGATCAGTCGCAGGCAGGCCAACACAGGTGCTCAAGTCACCCGAGTACATCTGCTGGTAGCTCGGTAGAGATGGGCTTACAGTTTTGAGTGACGGCTGTTTCTTCCACTTAATCGTGGGGATAGCATCTGTCAATCTCTCAATCTGTCAATTGATGAGTTGAAACAGGATCAGTCAATCCTGTCTCATCAATCTCTCAATCTCAATCTAACCACCATATACAGTCACGTGAAAAAGTAAGTACACCCCATGTAAAGTTTTGACTTTTTCAACATATTTCAACATACAGCTATTTGATCTTCATTTCAACAATATTGATAGATAAAGGTGATATTATAATATAACAAATATCATGAAACATTTACATTTTGAAGTCCATTGTATAATTTGAATAAACATCAATACAAATTTCGCATGTGGAAAAAGTAAGTACACACCTACATTTATCACTACTTCAAATACCTAAAATTAGAATCAGGTGCACCAGCTCAGATGCAAATGATTAGAACATCGTTAGAGAGGATCTTGGAGGAACCTGTCTTATTTAAACCTCAGACATTTAGTTTGGTTTGCTCTTTGTTGTTGAAGTGAGTACGGCATCATGATGCCTAGATCAAAAGAGCTCTCTGAGGCCTTCAGAAAGAAGGTTATAGATGCCTACGAGTCTGGGAAGGGATTTAAAAAGATCTCCAAACAATTTGAAATCAATCATTCGAATGTCTGGAAGATCATCTACAAGTGGAGAAGATTCCAAACAACTGCCATCTGTTCAGGCCAGGCCGCCCCAGCAAGTTCAGCCCGAGAGCAGACCGCAAGATTCTGAAAGAAGTCTCGAAGAACCCCAGAATGTCATCAGAATGTCATCACCAATGAACACCTCGGCAAAGACCAGCACTTCTGGAACAATGTGCTCTGGACAGATGAGTCAAAGGTCGAGCTATTTGGCCACAGTACCAGAAGACATGTTTGGTGAAAACCAAAGACAGCATTTGACCACAAGAACCTGATAACAACTGTAAAGCATGGTGGTGGAAATATTATGGTTTGGGGCAGCTTTGTTGCATCAGGGCCTGGGCAGCTCACCATCATAGAATCCACTATGAATTCTTCATTGTACCAGAGGGTGCTTGAGGATAATGTGAGGCCATCTGTCGGAAATTTGAAGCTCAACCGAAGGTGGACCTTGCAACATGACAATGACCCTAAACATACCAGTAAATCCACCAAGGAATGGCTGAAAAGAAAGAAATGGAGGGTTCTGGAATGGCCAAGTCAAAGCCCGGATCTAAATCCCATCGACATGTTGTGGGGGGATTTGAAACGAGCTGTGCATGCAAGAAACCCCCCAAACATCGCACAGCTGAAAGAATTCTGCATGGAGGAGTGGGCAAAAATTTCTCCCAGTCGATGTCATAGACTGGTAGACAGTTATAAGAAACGCCTATTTGAGGTTGTTTCTGCCAAAGGGGACAATACCACCTATTAGAGCCAAGGGTGTACTTTCTTTTTCCACATGCGAAATTTGCATTTATGTTTATTTAAATTATACAATGGACTACAAAATGTAAATGTTTCATGATATTTGTTATATTATATCACCTTTATCTGTCAATATTGTTGAAATGAAGATCAAATAGCTGTATGTTGAAATATGTTGAAAAAGTCAAAACTTTACATGGGGTGTACTTACCTTTTCACATGACTGCATATAGCCATCTCTGTTGTTTCATAACAGTGCTCTGTAAAATGTAACGAGCAGAAAAGTGAACATTTTGTCGGCCCGATCCACACTAGGATATTTCGGACAAACCTTGTCCAATTTTTGGCAAACGTATCCCCTTTCGGCCATTGGTGTTGCATGAAACCATCTTGATTTATATTACTACAGGCGCCAAGGACCTATCGACAAGGCATATTTGTGGAAAATCGAAAATTATTCGCCGTTTGAGTTAAATTGTCACGATGTAACCCGTAGACAATACGAAAGTTGTGCTCAACTCTCAGGTGTGATGTCACGGTAAGCATGAAGAAGAAGATTTCGATTTTTAATCACAAAATTACATTCTTTATAAACCGCAATTTGGAAAAAGACACATCATATCTATTTTGTAGGGTATCAAGAGATAGATTTGAGTTGAGGTGGTCTGAGCATTTGTTTTACCCTTTGAAAGAACACATTGTTAAAAGTAAATAATGATGGATGTTTTCTTTCACAATGTCGGGAGATCCCCGGAAGTCCTTGAGCAAAGACCTTTATATTATGACATGGGTTTTGTCGTGAAATTGTGTCGACGTCTGAACCCAGGTGTCATGCGACTTATGTCCACTGTGCGGCAGTTATAAAGATCTCTGACATTCAGCGCAGCGATCATTCCTGTGACATTTATTGTGTGTTACGTAGGTGCATAATTAGATGGTACATACAACCAGGACGGGAAATACATAGCTGTAAGGACGAAGGACGGGAACAGTGGTGAGTTTGAGGTGAAGGTGGGAGTGCATCAGGGGTCGGTACTAAGTCCACTACTATTTGTAGCTGTGATGGAGGTGCTGGCTCAGAACGTAAAGGAGGGTTTTCCGTGGGAGTTGTTGTATGCAGATGATCTGGTGCTGATTGCAGAAAGTATGGATGGACTGAAGGAAAAGATGAACAAGTGGAAGGAATGTATGGAGACAAAAGGTCTGAAGGTGAATATGGGAAAGACGAAGGTGATGGCAAGTGGTAAAGCATGTGGTGAGGTGGAAATAACTGGGAAGTGGCCGTGTGCTGTGTGCAGGAAGGGTGTCGGAGTGAACTCCATTCAATGTACAATGTGCGCTGAGTGGGTTCATCAAAAATGTAGTGGTCTGAGAGGGTCATTTACCAGTGTGGCAGCTACATTCAAATGTAAGGTGTGCACAGAGGGAGCTGCAGATGGAGGAAATGTTGAGTTGGATCTTGGAGACGGCGTGAAGCTGGAAGGTGTGAAAACATTTTGCTACCTCGGAGGCATGCTGAATGGAGAAGGTGGATCAGACTCGGCAACGGCTGCTCGAGTGAGATGTGCATGGAAGAAGTTTCGGGAACTGAGTGGCGTGCTGATGAGGAGGAGAGTGTCGCTGAAGCTTAAGGGAAAGGTGTATGCTGCATGTGTGAGAAGTGTTATGATTTATGGGAGCGAGACATGGGTAATGAACGTAGAGCAGCAACGAAGGCTGGAAAGGGTGGAAATGCGAATGGTTCGATGGATGTGCGGAGTATCGTTGAGAGAGAGGAAGACAAATTATGAATTGCGAAAGATGATGGGAATATTGCCTGTGATTGATGCTGTGAAGAGGAACAGGCTGAGATGGTTTGGTCATGTGTTGAGGAAGGATGAAAGTGACTGGTTGAGAAGAGTGATGGAAATTGATGTAGAAGGAAGTAGAGGACGGGGAAGACCGAGAAAGACTTGGCTAAAGATGGTGGAAGAAGAAATGCGGGCAAGGGGGTTAACAAGGAGAGATGCAGAAAATAGGGCAAAATGGAGAAGATTGTCATGGGGACCGCAAGGCTAACCCCCACTCTAGCAGGGAAAATGGCCTTAAAATGCATGTTGTTGTTGTTGTTGTATACAACCACTTTGTTCAAGGCTAGCTTCTGCTCGATTGTAAACCCATTACTGATTCAGATGAATGCTGAGTACTGATATGATATTCGCTGATTCTCTTTACAGGTATTGCTGGGGATCGATTCAGATTAAACTCATGATCTGAGACAATGTTGTATCTCTGATTTTTACAACAATTAATCTGAATCCATATCTTGTCTTGATCGAGATCGTCATGACTCATAAGTTGATACAAGTACCGATCTTCGGCGGAGACCCTCAGGCGCCGGACGCATCTGCCCAGCTCAAACACTGGTTGCGTCTGCTGACAAGCTACCTGGGAGCCCAAGCAGATCTCACGGATGATATCAAGCTAGCTGTTCTTAATTCCCACATGACCCATTCCGTTTATGAGTACATCTCTCAATGCGATATGTTCGCCGCCGCCGAAGCGGACCTACGTCCGATCTACATTAAGACTCGGAGCATAGTCTACTCTCGCTTCACGACGACAGGACCCTTCGGAATCCATCGACCACTTCGTTCAGGAACTTCGCCGTTTAGCTAAAGACTGTACAGCTGAAGCTCGGACGCACGAACAAGTGTGTGATGATCTGATGCGTGATTCTTTTGTTTCAGGGATTTACTCGCCGATAATACGTCAAAGATTGCTGGAGACGTCGGATCTAATGCTGAAGAAGGCTCATGAGTTGGCACTCGTGTTGCACGAGGCGCAGACACAATCGGAAGCGTACGGTCGCACGTATGTCACTGCAGGTTTAACCGGTGAGAAACGACCAGAGAGTGCTACTATTGCAGAGCGAACGGATGCTGAACCTCCGCTGGAATCGGGGACAACGGACGCTTTCGAGGCTTCAGGCACGAGCGTGACAGCCGCTGCTGCTGCGGCCCCATCTGCCAGGAGTAACGCTAAGTGCTTTTTCTGCAGAAACCGGAATCATTTGAGGTCAGTTTGCCCGGCACGAGAAGCGACGTGTCACTCGTGCTCATGGAGAGGCCATTTTGCAAAGGTATGCCGCTTGTCCCGAGGCCGGCGAACTCGCTCAACACTGTCCGTGATTCTCTCACCGCCCGAGGCACAATCGGCACCCCGTGCGACCTTGACTGGGATCCTTTCGACCTGATCTGAATCGACCTGATCCCGGGGCTTGGTCGGCTCCACGCTCGATGCTGGCCAGTGCCGGGCCCACGCGCGTGGCTCGATTGCCACCTCTGAATGCCTCGACAACTACCGGGCCGCCCGGACTGACCAGCGCTGTTGTTCCAGTTATGATTGAAGGACAGATGGTAAACGCCTTGATCGACGCAGGCTCAACTGATAGCTATGTTGACATGCGCCTCGTCCAGAAGCATGGCTGGCCGATTCTCGGGACAACGCTCCGTATTTTCATGGCTTCCCAAGCCCTTTGGATGCGGATTAAAGGAGAATGTCGGCTGAAGCTAGTGATCAATGGCCAGATGTTTCCGGATGTTCATTTAAAGGTCTTACCGACATTATGTGCAGAAGTTTTGTTTGGTCATGATTTTCTCCGTCGTCATGGTCGGTTAGAAATGGAATTTGGTGGTGATAATACTCTTTCTGTATGTGCTCTCGCCGGGATGGAAATAGAACCCCTGACGCTGTTTCCCAATCTGACTCCTGACTGCACGCCGGTCGCCATTAAATCGCGATGATACTCACGGGCTGACACGCAATTTATTGCTGAGGAGACGAGTCGACTCCTAAAGGAGGGCATAATCGAGCCTAGTCGATCGCCTTGGAGAGCCCAAGTTTTAGTAGTCCAGACCAAAAATCATCGCAAACGCATGGTAATCGACTACTCGCAGACTATTAATAGATTTACGGAATTGGATGCCTACCCCCTCCCAGGATTGGATTTCCTGGTCCGACAGGTGGCACAGTATTCGGTGTACAGCACTTTAGATCTCCAAAGCGCATATCATCAAATTCCAACTGCGGGGGCCGGTCGCATCTACACCGGCCGGGTTTGAATCCGGACAGAGGTTGGACCAGTTCACTCATTTGCCTTTTGGAGTCACAAATGGGTTCATGCTTCCAGAGGGCCATAGATGACATAATTGCTAAGGAACACTTAACAGATGTCTTTGTTTACCTTGACAACCTAACAGTTTGTGGGTACGATCAAGCTCATCATGATGCTAATCTGCAGCACTTCCTCAAGGTTGCGTGCAAGTACCGGCTGACTCTGAATGAGGATAAATGTCGCTATTCGGCTCGAACGATAGATCTCCTGGGGTACAGCGTGACCCAGGGCATTATCACCCCAGACAAAGAGCGACTGCAACCCTTGCTCGACATGGCCCCGCCATATGATCGTGCTTCTTTGAAGTGAGGCCTCAGGCTATTTGCACATTATTCAAAGTGGGTCCAAAATCTTTCTGAAAAGCTCCGTCCCCTTGTGGTTTGCAAAGTGTTCCCCATGTGTCATGCCGCCAAGGTAGCTTTCCATGGACTGAAGTCAGACATAGCTGGCGCCGCTGTGTCCTCTATAGATGAAAACATGCTCTTTGTTTTGGAAAGCGATGCATCGGACCACGCGATAGCTGCCACGCTCTCTCAATGGGGGGCAACCTGTGGCCTTCTTTTCAAGGACTCTCTCCTCCGCAGAGAAACGTCACTCATCTGTTGAAAAAGAAGCGTATGCTATAGTTGAGTCTATTAGGCGTTGGAGGCCATATTTGCTTGGCAAACGTTTTGAGGTCATTACTGATCAGCAAAGTGTCGCTTTCATGTATGACACTCACCATGCCCAGCGCATTAAAAACGAGAAAATCACTCGGTGGAGAATAGAATTAGCAGATTATTGCTACAGCATCAAGTATCTCCCGGGCGGGATAATCTCGCAGCGGACGCATTATCACGACCAGCGGTATGTGCGAGTCTCACCTCCTTTGAGGATCTGCGTGTTCTTCATGAAACGTTGTGCCATCCCGGCGTGACTCGATGTGCACAGTCGCAATTTGCCCTACTCTGTTGAGGACATTCGTCAGCTATATCGCACTTGTTCCGTTTGTGCGGAACTCAAACCTCGTTTCCACAAACCACAGATGGGTACACTGATCCAGGCTACTCGGCCATGGGAGAGATTGGCTATGGACTTCAACGGGCCCCTACCGGTTTCGAGTCTACCTGCTAGTCCTAGCCTACCGGCTTCGGGTAGCTCTCGCTACCTTCTCACGATAGTTGACGAATTCTCTAGATTCCCTTTTGCTTTCCCGTGCAGCGATATGTCCGCTGGGACGGTTATCCGGTGTCTGCAGATTTTGTTTTCCATGTTCGGGAATCCAGCCTATGTACATACCGATCGAGGTGCTGTGTTTCTGTCCCAAGATGTGAGAACCTTTTTGCTCCAGCGAAATATCACTTCTAGCTATGCTACTCCATACAGGCCACAGGCGAACGGTCAGGTGGAAAGATTTAATGGCATTATATGGAAGGCCATTATTCTGGGCCTTAAGACCCGCGGACTAGGCCTGGACCGATGGATCTGGATGGTACACCGGGCGTTAAACACGATCAGGACTTTATTGTGCACCGCTACTAATCAAACTCCTCACGATCGTCTGTTTCGTTACTCGCGCCGTTCAGGTGCAGTCCGACCTTTGCCGGGTTGGCTTGCTGAGCCCGGACCAGCTTTCCTCAGACGCGTGGTTCGCACGAGTAAATACGACCCGCTCGACGACAAGGTTCATATTCTCCAAGCCAATCCCGAGCACGCTCAAGTGCTGCTGCCAAATGGACGCGAGTCTACAGTTTCGGTGCATCAGCTTGCTCCGTGCGGGGATACCGCTCGGCCGGAGATCAGCCCGGGGAATACGTTGATGGGGAATTCGCCGTCAACCCCGCCCCCACACGCGCCCGATCCGATCGACATTGAGGTGCCGCCGCCGTCACCAGAGATAGGCGGTTATCCCAACGTGGGTGAATTCGGACTCGCGGTTGAAGCCCCTGACGCGTATTGAACGCGCACCGGAAGAGAAATTCGCCATCCCGTTCGCTACGGCTGGGATTAACATGAATTGATTAACTTGCTGCTAACTGAAGTTTCCTATACTGCGACATAGCTTGCTAGCTTGGTTCTCACCACTCGGGATAGTGAAGTTTTAACGCCGGGGAGAATGTCGTGAAATTGTGTCTAAGTCTGAACCCAGGTGTCGTGCGACTTATGTCCACTGCGCGGCAGTTATAAAGATCTCTGACATTCAGCGCAGCGATCATTCCTGTGACATTTATTGTGTGTTACATAGGTGCATAATTAGATGGTACGTACAACCACTTTGTTCAAAGCTTGCTTGTGCTCGATTGTAAACCCATTGCCCATTACAGATTCAGATGAATGCGGAGTACTGATATGATATTCGCTGATTCTTTTTACAGGTATTGCTAGGGATCGATTCAGATTAAACTCATGATCTGAGACAATGTTGTATCTCTGATTTTTTACAACAGGTTTTATGGTCCCTGGTCGAGTCGTTGAAGAGAAAATAATTGGAAATAATAACAAGGACCTACGGAACCTCTGCAGTAAAAGCTCTGCTTGAAAGAATGCCACATAGTTATTTGGGTGGTGTATAGACAACAGACTGCTGCCTTGATCGCTGAGGCCTATCGCTTTGGTCATTTTACACTGAAGGAAAAACTTTTCGGCAGGGCATGGCGATTGTGAAAATGACAACTCCGAAGATGTTTTTGGCTTCACTTGCAGTATGCACCAGCAGGGTGGCCGCATGATCTTTCAGGTTGAAATTGTGGGTGGAGTAATGCGAATTGTCTAACCAATGGGTGGAAGGGAATGTTACACACAGGCAGATGGAGGACGGATGAACGAGCCCCTATTAATTATTACTAGAATCTAAGAGCCGTCGCTTCGCTGATGGAAACACCAATTGTTTTTGTGTTGCAAGTAGATTGTAGAGTGACCTGCTTTGTGATGCTTTAATAGGCGGTGTATATTCGGAAATGCTGTTTGATAGGGCGATATTAAAATGGAAATGTTGAAAGAAAAACTCTGGAATATATAGCAACGTTTGCTGAATCTAATCGATATGATAAACGGGATTGAATGAGGCTTGGCATTATTATATGTGAAGAAGAAGATGAAGGAGGAGTTTCTTATTTTTATTTTTTATTTTTAATATAGATGAGTATGATTTGGATTCGTAGAGATTCGTGGAGATTTGGAATCAACGTGGTTGATAAAACATCTTTGTAGGGAGAGGTATAAGTGGTTATGTTTACTTCCTGAGAGTGGTGTCATTGAAATCCGATCTCAAGTTAACAAAGAAGGATTCCTGGGAGATCCTGCTCTCTGTGCAGGGATAACCAACGTCACGGGTTGGCATTTGTAGTTTTGATACGTGTGTTCATGTACCCAATTTTTTTTTTTGGGGGGGATCACAAACATTCCAGGGGAGTTACCCGAATCCATCGTCGTTGGATTTATTGAAATCCGTTAATCCGTTCTCAAGTTATAACACGACAAACAAACAAACAAACACACAGGCACGGCTCCTTTTATAATACAGATATAGATGAACCCAAAGCACAACATCATGTTTATCCCAAAACGTACCGACTTTTCCTCATTCATTTAATCTCTTGTCACAATTTCTCAGGAGCAACTTCCAGATGTACACAGCCATTTTGAAGCAGTAGGCCTGGAGGCCCACATGTACGCCTCGCAATGGTTTCTCACTCTCTTTACGGCCAAATTCCCTCTCTCCATGGTCTTCCACATTATAGACCTCCTTCTGCTTGAGGTACCTATACCTTTAAACAAGCTTTGGATGAAACAACGCAACATCAAAATCTTTTCATATTTATTTATTTGTTTTACCCCTCGAGGTACAAGATGTTTTATTGAACAAGTCAAACACTTCATCATTGCTCATCCGAACCACACGAAGGTGTCTGTAATTACATTGCTTTATAAAACTGGTTTGGATTTGGATTTGGATTTCATAACCAATCTTTTTTTTTAACCATTTCACTGTTGCAATGAAAAATCAGCATTTAATCCGAGAAGGTGAAAATACGAATTCACCTGGACCATCGTGATGTTAAATGCAGGTGTTTCCCCCCACAGGGTCTCAACGTCATCTTTAATGTGGCCCTGGCTCTTCTCAAGGTGATCTCTCTTTTTTTTTTTTGCTTTGTCTTTCTCACAATTTTTCATTCATTCACATGAGGAGGGAGAGAATCTTTTTTATTTAATTAATGTGTGTGTGTGTGTGTGTGTGTGTGTGTGTGTGTGTGTGTGTGTGCGTGCGTGCGTGTGGGTGGCAGTGCGATGCGGTGGGACACGTTGTAACATGGTGTGATATGGTGGGTCACGGTGGGACAAATGAAAGAAAATCACAGATGGGGAAATAAAAGAGTAATCCATTTTGAGATGTGATTTATTAATTTTATTCAATCATATATTTCAATTGTCGAACAACAAAAGTCGAGCAAAATTGCCTCTTCAACAGATTCATTATTTCACATGATATGGAGAAACAAGGAGCGTGTAAATTCCGCTAAACCCGAACTTTTACTCATGGAATTTGGAACAAAAATTACAGAGCAACTGAAATAGGTTTTTATTTATTTATTCCTTTTTGTAGAAAACAAAATGTGTCACTAATTTAAAAGTTTTACCAATTATTGTAATCAACCAATTTCCATTAGTTCGTGGAAGCATTTCAAAATTGTCTGCACTCTCTTCAAATTATAACAATGGCAACACTTGATTGCGATGGATATAAATTAGTTTTACAATAATGGGAGAACCATGGTACATATTTAGGTTGAACAAGGTATACATTAGTGTTACAATAATGGGAGAACCATGGTACATATTTATGTTGAACAAGGTATAAATTAGTGTTACAATAATGGGAGAACCATGGTACGTATTTATGTTGAACAAGGTATAAATTAGTGTTACAATAATGGGAGAACCATGGTACATATTTATGTTAAACAAAGTATAAATTAGTGTTACAATAATGGGAGAACCATGGTACATATTTATGTGAAGCAAGGTATACATTACAATAATGGGATAACCATGGTGCATATTTATGTTAAACAAGGTGTACATTACTGTTGCAACAATGGGAGAACCATGGTACCTATATAGGTTAAACAACTTATACATTAGTGTTACAATAATGGGAGAACCATGGCACATATTTAGGTTAAACAAGGTATACATTAGTGCTACAATGATGGGAGAACCATGGTACCTATATAGGTTAAACAACTTATACATTAGTGTTACAATAATGGGAGAACCATGGCACATATTTAGGTTAAACAAGGTATACATTAGTGATACAATGATGGGAGAACCATGGTACATATTTATGTTAAACAAGGTATAAATTAGTGTTACAATAATGGGAGAACTATTGTACATGTTTATGTTAAACAAGGTTTTTTTTTTTTTTTTTTTTTTGTATACTGAATCGAGGCTCGTGAAAGAGTTAGTGTTGCAATAATGTGAGAACCATGGTACATATTTCGGTTAAACAAGGTATAAATTACAATAATGGGAGAACCATGGTACACTTCATTAGTGTTGCAATAATGTGAGAACCATGGTACATATTTCGGTTAAACAAGGTATAAATTACAATAATGGGAGAACCATGGTACACTTCATTAGTGTTGCAATAATGGGAGAACCATGGTACATATTTCGGTTAAACAAGGTATAAATTACAATAATGGGAGAACCATGGTACATATTTAGGTTAAACAAGGTATAAATTACAATAATAGGAGAACCATGGTACATATTTAGGTTAAACAAGGTAAACATTAGTGTTACAATAATGGGAGAACTATGGTACATATTTAGGTTAAACAAGGTATACATTACAATAATGGGAGAACCATGGTACATATTTAGGTTAAACAAGGTGATACATTAGTGTTACAATAATGGGAGAACAATGGTACATATTTTGGTTAAACAAGGTATACATTAGTGTTACAACAATGGGAGAACCATGGTACATATTTAGGTTAAACAAGGTATACATTAGTGTTACAATAATTGGAGAACCATGGTACATATTTAGGTTAAACACGGTATACATTAGTGTTGCAACAATGGGAGAACCATGGTACATACAGTCACATGAAAAAGTAAGTACACCCCATGTAAAGTTTTGACTTTTTCAACATATTTCAACATACAGCTATTTGATCTTCATTTCAACAACATTGATAGATAAAGGTGATATAATATAACAAATATCATGAAACATTTACATTTTGTCGTCCATTGTATAATTTAAATAAACATAAATGCAAATTTCGCATGTGGAAAAATAAAGTACACCCCTACATTTATCACTACTTCAAATACCTAAAATTAGATCAGGTGCACCAGCTCAGGTGCAAATGATTAGAACATCGTTAGAGAGGATCTTGGAGGAACCTATCTTATTTAAACCTCAGACATTTAGTTTGGTTTGCTCTTTGTTGTTGAAGTGTGCGGCGTCGCCATGCCTAGATCAAAAGAGCTCTCTGGGGCCTTCAGAAAGAAGGTTATAGAAGCCAACGAGTCTGGGAAGGGATTTAAAAAGATCTCCAAACAATTTGAAATCAATCATTCGACTGTCCGGAAGATCATCTACAAGTGGAGAAGATTCCAAACAACTGCCAACTTGTTCAGGCCAGGCCGCCACAGAAAGTTCAGCCCGAGAGCAGACCGCAAGATGCTGAAAGAAGTCTCTAAGAACCCCAGAATGTCATCACGGCACCTACAGGTAGCTCTTGCCACTGTTGATGGCAAAGTGCACGAGTCTACCATTAGAAAGAGGCTGCACAAATTTCATCTACATGGGACGTGTGCCAGGAGGAAACCTTTGCTGTCCAGAAAGAACCTCAGGGCAAGACTAAAGTTTGCCAATGAACACCGAGGCAAAGACCAGCACTTCTGGAACAATGTGCTCTGGACAGATGAGGCAAAGGTAGAGCAATTTGGCCACAGTACCAGAAGACATGTTTGGCAAAAACCAAAGACAGCATTTGACCACAAGAACCTGATACCAACTGTAAAGCATGGTGGTGGAAATATTATGGTTTGGGGCAGCTTTGTTGCATCAGGGCCTGGGCAGCTCACCATCATAGAATCCACTCTGAATTCTTCATTGTCCCAGAGGGTGCTTGAGGATAATGTGAGGCCATCTGTCGGAGAGTTGAAGCTCAACCGACAGTGGACCTTGCAACATGACAATGACCCTAAACATACCAGTAAATCCACCAAGGAATGGCTGAAAATAAATAAATGGAGGGTTCTGGAATGGCCAAGTCAAAGCCCGGATCTAAATCCCATCGAGATGTTGTGGGGGGATTTGAAACGAGCTGTGCATGCAAGAAACCCCTCAAACATCGCACAGCTGAAAGAATTCTGCATGGAGGAGTGGTCAAAAATTTCTCCCAGTCGATGTCAGAGATTGGTAGACAGTTATAAGAAACGCCTATTTGAGGTTGTTTCTGCCAAAGGGGACAATACCACCTATTAGAGCCAAGGGTGTACTTTCTTTTTCCACATGCGAAATTTGCATTTATGTTTATTTAAATTATGCAATGGACTACAAAATGTAAATGTTTCATGATATTTGTTATATTATATCACCTTTATCTATCAATATTGTTGAAATGAAGATCAAATAGCTGTATGTTGAAATATGTTGAAAAAGTCAAAACTTTACATGGGGTGTACTTACTTTTTCACGTGACTGTATTTAGGTTAAACAAGGTATACATTAGTGTTTCAATGATGGGAGGACCATTGTACATATTTAGGTGAAGCAAGGTATACATTAGTGTTACAATAATGGGAGAACCTTGGTACATATTTAGGTTAAACAAGGTATAAATTAGTGTTACAATGATGGGAGAACCATGGTACATATTTCGGTTAAACAAGGTATAAATTAGTGTTACAATGATGGGAGAACCATGATACATATTTAGGTTAAACAAGGTATACATTAGTGTTACAATAATGGGAGAACCATGGTACATATTTAGGTTAAACAAGGTATACATTGGTGTTACAATTTTGGGGGAACCAAATTGATAATTCGGCCTGACCACCTTCTACCTGAATAACCTGTATGTAATGTTTCATTCATTCATCGCTTTAACACTAAATTTCCATATCATTGAAATTCTCATTTCCTCACTCACTCCCCTCTCCTTAATCTTCATTTATAACCATGTTAATTTACACCCATTTCAATCCTAACTGGATCGTGACACATGATCCCTTATTCACTTTCCTTCATGGACTCCACCCTTATCCACCCTCCTTCATGGACTCCACCCTTATCCACCTTCCTTCATGGACTCCACCCTTATCCACCTTCCTTCATGGACTCCCACCACTTGAAGTCCTCTCGCGAGGACCTTCTCCAACTAGACTTTGAAGGCTCCCTCAAGTTCTTCCGGGTTCAACTTCCCAAAAGATACCGCACGGAGGAGAGCACACGATCCCTCATGAATGCTGCCTGCTCCCTCAAGGTACGTTTCTTGGTACCTACCTTTACTGTGACATCTCCACCTTTTGGTGTTAGTTTTTATACCTCACACAGACTATCTTCTTCTTCCTCTTCTTCTTCTTTTGTTCTTCTTGTCTTCTTCTTCTTTGTTCGTATGTAGCACAAGGCTGCATGGCACCATTGGCTGAGGAGGGCATGGCTCTGCCACTGAAACAACGCCCTCTCTAGGTTAGGGCTGGACTTTGGAATTTGTTCATGGTGCCGGAGATAGCTCACATACTTTTTGTGAAGGATACGTTGGGATATTTAACTTCTACCAGCTAATTCTGGCAGAGAGTACATCCTGGAGGTTTAACATCCACCCGAGGGAAGGCACACATTGATGAATCACCCTGCCTGTGAACACCGAGATCATAGCTGGGATGGGATTCAAACCGAGGCCATACAGCTGATAGGCGAGTGTGCATACCATAAGGCCATCCTGTCTGGGATGGGATTCAAACCCAGACCATACAGCTGATAGGCGGGTGTGCGTACCACGAGGCCATCCTGTTTGGGATGGGATTCAAACCCAGGCCATACAGCTGATAGGCGAGTGTGCGTACCACTAGGCCATCCTGTCTGGGATGGGATTCAAACCCAGGCCATACAGCTGATAGGCGAGTGTGCGTACCACGAGGCCATCCTGTTTGGGATGGGTTTCAAACCCAGGCCATACAGCTGATAGGCGAGTATGCGTACCACTAGGCCATCCTGTCTGGGATGGGATTCAAACCCAGGCCACATAGCTGATAGGCGAGTGTGCATACCACTAGGCCATCCTGTCCGGGATGAGATTGAAACCCAGGCCATACAGCTGGTAGGCGAGTGTGCATACCACGAGGCCATCCTGTTTGGGATGGGATTCAAACCCAGGCCATACAGCTGATAGGCAAGTGTGCGTACCACTGGGCCATCCTGTCTAGGGTGGGATTCAAACCCAGGCCATACAGCTGATAGGCGAAGCTGATAGGCGAGTGTGCGTACCACTAGGCCATCCTGTCCGGGATGGGATTCAAACCCAGGCCATACAGCTGATAGGCGAGTGTGCGTACCACTAGGCCATCCTGTCTGGGATGGGATTCAAACCCAGGCCACATAGCTGATATGCGAGTGTGCGTATCACGAGGCCATCCTGTCTGGGATGGGATTCAAACCCAGGCCACATAGCTGATAGGCGAGTGTGCGTACCACTGGGCCATCCTGTCTGGGATGGGATTCAAATCCAGGCCACATAGCTGATAGGCGAGTGTGCATACACTATGCCACACAACTCCCCTTTTTGGGGGGTGGGGGGGGAATGTCTCAAATATAAACTGTTGATAAAACCAGACTCTGTCAAAATAGTTGAAATTGGACAAAAATAGTTTTCCAATTGTGTGTTCTTATTTAATTTTATTTGACATTTGAGATAATTCTTATTTGATATTGTTACGGATCTCGGAGTACGGCACTCCCCTTACCGAGGGGGGGTTAATCCCCTCGTCTATTAAGCTGGCTGTCTCCGGTCCTGGAGCTATGACGTCACTTACGGTCAGCGCTGAATAGGGTGGTAGGCCAATTGTTCCTATTACCTAATTACCAGTGCCTTCCGGTAAGCGAGGAAATGGGCCCCGCCCGAGCCGCGGCTGTAATGGACACGCCGAGCGAAGCGAGCCACGACTCAGGCCGTTAACAAAAGGACTAAGCCCGATTCTGAGCGGTTCCTATATCGTGCCACCGATATTCAATGGGGAAAAGACAACGACGATCGGACGAGAGGAAGCCAAAGAATAAGAAGGGTGAAGCAAGAACAAATAGATTTATTAACTACCTAAAAGAGGAAACGAAAGAAGGGAATATACAAGGAGAGGAAATAAAAGGACATACGGCAACCTTAGACACTCTTATATAACACGCCCCTGACAATACAAACAGACTCACACGAAAGGTAGCTGGTAGGGGAGGAAGGTCCAGGCGGATGGTTCCAGGCGAGGGGATGGTCCAGGCTCCGTGTCCGCGGGTGAAGGACGGCTGGCAGCTTGACATCGTTGGCGTGCGACCGGACCTTACAAACGCGAGGGGCCCGGGATGAATACACGTATAGCGTACCAAACGCTCTCAAAACCACGGCAGTTCGTATTGACAACGATCGTCCCAAACGATCCTCTGCGCGATGTTCTTATGTTCACCCCCCCTGCGCTGTTCTCTCGCCTCTGCCGATCTTGTTCATCTCCCTCGGTCTCTGCTCTGCCGTGAAAGGGCTTTGCGCTCTCGCTTTTATTGGAAGCCTCGCGTATCAAGCCGCGTCCGCTTTGCTCCGCCTACCCATGGACATGCCTCGGCCCAGATTGGTCACAAGGGTTCATTCGTACCTCCCCTCATGACGCGTCGATGGGGCCACGCCTATGTTCCGGGCCGCTCCTCCCTTCTTCTCCCACTTGACCGCGTGTGCGTAATGGCGGCTTGGGGCCAGCAAACAAACCAAAAAAGGCAGCGAAGGCTACTGGGACTTTGTAGAGAGTGAGAGATTGGGGATAATTGAAGGGGGCCTAGGTTATTTGATTAATACAACGCAGAGTCAAACTATTGGAAACAGATCCCTACCTGAAACACATACTAATGAAATAACTAAAGAAGAATCTATGGTGTCCTACGTGTTGCAATATGACCTAACTCGGGTGCGACCTTTGAACTTTACACCAAAAATGGGAGTATTTCCAGGCGATTATTTATAAGGGAACATTTACAAAAATTTACCAAGTGGAGGGTTCTAAAAAACCACAACAATATCATTTGACATTTAAGATCATTCTTATTTGATATTATTTGACATTTGAGATAATTCAAATTTGAGATAATTCAAATTTGAGATAATGTGACATTTGAGATAATTCTAATTTGTGATTATTTGACATTTGAGATTATTCTTATTTGATATCATTTGACATTTGTTACGTGCTCCTCCCCAAACCCCGGTCACGGTGTACCTCCGAGCCCCGAGAGGAGTCACGGCAGAAAGATGTGTTATTCTGTGTGTCAAAGATCAATGGTGAAACCACACCAATTGTTACCAACAAACAAGTATTGTATTAAGGTCACACAAGAATAACACTACAATAATAATATTAATCAATTGTACAACCAATATATCATTCCTATGATGGTACCATCAGTTTCGTACAATGTAACTCACTGTGCTCCAAGTGAGCGAAAATAACATTCCCAATGTCTCTGTCCCAGCTTCAAACCAAAGTCGATCCACACTCCAGTGATCATCAGAACGATGTTGTATCGAGACCAGAAGCCCGTTCGGTTGACAGTCACACTGCCAAAGATGGGCAAAGGTACCCTCAAGAGGCGACTGGGAAATCACACCTTCGGGTATGGACGTTCAACGGCTCCCAATCGACGAACTGCAAATTCCCACTCAAAAGCCACGTTACACATACACACCAGGTTAACGGCTGGATGCGTTGAAATGGTTGAAGCGAGGTGAAAAACCTGGAGCGATGCGAAAATCCAGCGCGAGGCAAAATGGCCAATGGTCCGTTCTCTAGACGTAACGGCACTCCAATGATTCTCTTCGGAATCAACCGCAAAACCTGTCACGCAGGTTTATCTGTCACAGCGATAACAACTCTGTCGCAGGAATCCCTTTCCCAGGAAACCCAAAGTTCACTTGTGACCCCCGTTCGCTTGCGTTTGCTCAAAACCTCAATGCAGCTCGGCTCCTTCTCCGACCTCACTTGCTCCGCCTCCTTTTTTCCTCTTCTTCTTCCTTTTCTTCGTCCGGTTCCCGATCCGGTTTCCGGTTTCTTTTTAAAACACTAACTTTTTTTTTACCTTTTGAAAACAGTTATCTCCAATTCACTTAAACGATAACAATAATAGTACATGCAACAAAAATGCTTACAGTGGATGAGAACCACAACAACGGAAGTGACGAATCAGTAACACATTTGAGATCATTTGACATTTGAGATAATTCTAATTTGATATCATTTGACATTTGAGATAATTCAAATTTGGAATTATTTGACATTTGAGACAAATCTTATTTGATATCATTTGACATTTGAGATAATTCAAATTTGATATCATTTGACATTTGAGATAATTCTAATTTGAGATAATTTGACATTTGAGATAATTCTTATTTGATATCATTTGACATTTGAGATAATTCTAATTTGTGATTATTTGACATTTGAGATAATTCATAGTTGACATTATTTGACATTTGAGAGAATCTTTATTTGAGATTATTTGACATTTGAGATAATTTTTATTGCAGATCATTTGGCATTTGAGATAATTCTAATTTGAGATTATTTCACAGTTGAGATAATTCTAATTTGAGATAATTTGACATTTGAGATAATTCTTATTTGAGATTATTCGACATTTGAGATCATTCGACATTTGAGATCATTCTAATTTGAGATAATTCTAATTTGAGATAATTCTAATTTGAGATTATTTGACATTTGAGATAATTGTAATTTGAGATAATTTGACATTTGTGATAATTCTTATTTGATATCATTTGACATTTGAGATAATTCTAATTTGAGATTATTTGACATTTGAGATAATTCTTATTTGATATCATTTGACATTTGAGATCATTCTTATTTGAGATTATTTGACATTTGAGATAATCTTTATTTGAGATTATTTGACATTTGAGATAATTTTTTTTGAGATTATTTGACATCTATATATATAAAACACAGTGTGTGTGTGTGTGTGTGTGTGTGTGTGTGTGTGTGTGTGTGTGTGTGTGTGTGTGTGTGTAATGTTACCGATGGACTCCTAAACGGAGAGGCTCACGTGCTTGATATTTGGCATAGACATGGCCATTGAGCCTGGGAAGAACATGGCCGACCTAAAAAGAAATTATTTCATAATATTTTTTTACCATATTTTTACCTCAGCGCATTTCAGCGAGGAATATTATGCACGGAATCTGAGGCGGTGGCAGAGCAGCGCGCTGATTCGCTCAGAGCGATCACGTGATGTTCCAACTTTGCCGCCATAATCTCACAGTTATGCGTTCGCACGTAATTCAGTTTTTTCACATTTCAGCGAGGAACATTGCCATTCACACCACATAGGTTTTTTTTTTCTTTCATCTTTATATCCATATTTTTAGCCATAATGTAGCGAACGTAGCGTAACGTAGCGTAGCTAACGTAGCGTTAGCATAACGTAGCGTAGCGTAGCGACCCTCGCTCAGGATCTTCGTCAGGTTCCTTCCCCCTCCCTTCCCCCTCCCTCCCCCCTCCCTCCCCTTCCCCCTCCCTCCCCCCTCCCTCCCCTTCCCCCTCCCTACCCCCTCCACTCTACCCTCTCCCCTTCCCCCTCCCCCTCCCCCTCCCCTTCCCTCCCCTCCCCTCCCCCTTCTTCTTCTTCAAATAAATTTAACACTGTGGGAGCTGTGCTCGCACTATAAAGCCAGACAAAATGGACGACTCAGGAATGAAGTTTCACCGAGCTATTTATTTAGCTCAAAACCAAAGAACTCAAAAGCACACTAAATCTGCCCCTCGAACGGGCGGCAATTTATATCGCAAACTGAACACACAAAAGCCACGCCTCTCAGGCCGGGCGTGGTATGCAAAATCGGTAAGTCACGTGTTCGCCCGAGAAGGGCAAGTCTGGACACGCCCGGGCGAGTCCGGACACGTGACTGCTCGCCGGTTGCGTCATCGGCCGGTGCACGGTAATTGTGTCATGCTTCCTGTAACCGCTACATGCGCCCCCCCAGAATTAACCTGCACCGGGAGAGTCAGTTTGAGGGGGGTCCTGATGACCCGGCCGAAACGACCCCTGGCGATTCGTGTGGGGGTGGTAGGCGGTGTGGCGGTGGATGGTCGGGCGGGGGGCTTGGTTGACAGGGGACGGCCCCGTCGTGGAGGAAGGGCCAACCGTGGAGGTTGGTCGAGGTCCAAATGGGCCGGCTTGAGGCGGTCCATGGAGATGCGGTCCGGCTTGCCGCCGATGTCGACGATGAATGACTTGTCGTCCCTCTGCAGGACCCGCAAAGGTCCATCGTACGGTGGCCGGAGCGGTCCCCGGTGTGCGTCGTGCCGGATAAAAACGTACTCCGCAGTGCGAAGTGCTGGGGGGACGTGGGGTTGGGGGCAGCCGTGGTGGGACGTGGGCACGGGGGCAAATCTCCTGGCGGCCTCCTGGAGGTCCGAGCGTTGGCGAGCCGCGGACCAGGGGCCGGTGGCATCAGGGATGAATTCGCCCGGCACGCGCAGTGGCTGCCGTAGACCAGCTCGGCGGTGGAAGCCTGGAGGTCCTCTTTAGGGGCCGTTCGGAGGCCCAATAGGACCCACGGGAGCCTGTCGGCCCAACCGTCGTCCTGGAGGCTGGCTCTGAGAGCGGCCTTCATCGAGCGGTCGAACCGCTCGCACAAGCCGTTGGCTTGAGGGTGGTAGGCCGTTGTGCGGTGAAGCTTGACCCCCAAGGCCTGGGCGACTGCACCTCAAAGCTCGGAGGTGAATTGCGGGCCTCTGTCGGAGGAGATGTCCGAGGGCGCGCCGAAACGGGCAATCCAAGTGCCAATGAAGGCTCGCACCACGTCGGCGGATGTTGTTGATGCCAGCGGGATGGCCTCCGGCCACCTGGTGGTCCTGTCCACCATTGTGAGGAGGTCGGTGAAACCCCGCGAGGAGGGAAGGGGTCCCACCAGGTCCACATTGATGTGGTCGAAGCGCCGCGCGGGCACGTCGAATGGTGCCAACGGGGCCTGGGTGTGCCGGTGGACCTTCGCGCGCTGGCAGGCGACACAGGCATTGGCCCAGTCGCGGACGTCCTTGCGGAGCCCGTGCCAGACGATCTTTGCTGCCACGAGCTTCTGTGATGCCTTCCGGCCCGGGTGGGAAAGGCCGTGAAGGGCGTCAGAAATGCGCCGCTGCCATCCGGTGGGCACGATGGGGCGAGGTTGGCCCAGGGAAACGTCGCACAGGAGAACTGTGCCTGTGTCCTTGAAGGGGACGTCGGCCAACCGCAGGCCTGTGTCCGCTGTCCGGAGGGCTTGCACCGTGGGGTCGGCAGTCTGGTCGGCCGCCATGCGGGCGAAGTCCACACCCAAGTGGACGGCGTTCGCGCCGGACCGGGAGAGACAATCGGCCACAGCGTTGTCCTTGCCCGCAACATGCCGGATGTCCGTCGTAAATTCGGACACGGGGGAGAGGTGGCGCTGCTGGCGGGCTGACCACGGCTCCGTAACCTTGGCCATGGCAAAGACCAGGGGTTTGTGGTCCACAAACGCCATGAACGGGCGGCCCTCCAAGAGATGGCGGAAGTGGCGAACGGCCAGGTAAAGACCGAGGAGCTCGCGGTCGAAAGCGCTATACTTGCGCTCATTAGGGCGAAGCTGCCGGCTGAAAAAGGCCAGCGGTTGCCAAGCCCCTTTCATCCACTGTTCATGCACGGCGCCCACCGCGTAGTCGGAAGCGTCCGTGGTGAGGGCGATGGGTGCGTCGAGCGCCGGGTGTGCCAGCATGGTCGCGTTGGCGAGGGCCAGCTTAGCGCCCGTGAACGCCGCGTCCATCTCTGTGGTCCAGGCAACGTCGTGCTTGGCCGGCTTGCCCCGGAGGGCTTCGTACAGAGGGTGCATGAGTTGGGCGGCGCGAGGCACAAACCGGTGGGAAAAATTTACCATCCCCAAAAATTCCTGTAGTGCCTTGATGGAGCGGGGGCGCGGGAAACTTGTGACTGCCTCCACCTTGGTAGGCAGCGGGACGGCCCCGCGCTTCGTGATGTGGTGCCCCAGGAAGTTGACGGCCGTTATGCCAAACTGGCATTTCGCTGGGTTGATGATGAGGCCGTGCTGGCCGAAGCGCTCGAAAAGCGTGTGCAGGTGGACGAGGTGCTCTGCCTGGGAAGTGCTGGCGATGAGAATGTCATCCAGGTAGACGAACAGAAAGGTGAGATCGCGCAGCACACTGTCCGTCAGCCGCTGGAAGGCCTGGGCCGCGTTCTTAAGGCCGAACGGCATTCGGAGGAACTCGAAGAGGCCAAAAGGTGTAATTACAGCCGTCTTCGGAACGTCGGCCGGCCGGACAGGTACCTGGTGGTAGCCCCGAATAAGGTCGACCTTGGAGAAGATCACCCGCCCCGCCAAACGGGCGGAAAAGTCCTGTATGTGTGGTATCGGGTACCGGTCGGGGGTGGTGGCGTCGTTGAGGCGGTGGTAATTGCCGCATGGTCGCCATCCGCCACCCGGATGGGGCACGATGTGTAGGGGCGAGGCCCACACGCTATTCGAGCACTGCACAATGCCCAATTGCTCCAGCGCTTCGAATTCCGCCTTCGCCACGTCAAGTTTGGCCGGGTCGAGGCGGCGAGCCCTGGCGTAGACCGGTGGACCTGTGGTCGGGATGTGGTGTTCGACGCCGTGCTTGACGGCGACAGCCGAAAACGTCAGCTGCGTGAGGGCGGGAAACTCGGCGAGTAGGCGGGTGAACTCGTCCACGGCCGGGAGCGCGCAGGCTAGCTTGGTCGGAGCGGAGCCGCTCAATGAGCAAGCGAGCGAGCTGAAGGTCTCCGCGTTGATGAGCCGACGCCGTTTGACGTCGACCAAAAGCCCATGCGCGCAAAGAAAATCTGCACCCAGCAAGGGCATGGGCACGTTCGCCGTGATGAAGTCCCACCTGAATCGCTGGCCCCCGAAGCAGAATGCGATGCTGCGCAAACCGAAGGTGCGGATGGAGGATCCGTTTGCGGCGACCAAGGCGGGGCCACATAGCGCGGCCTGTTTGTCCTCCACCGAGGCGGGTATCACGCTCAGCTGAGCGCCGGTGTCACACAAAAAACGCCGCCCGGACTCTGTGTCCGTGATAAACAGAAGGCTGCCTGAATGGCCGACGCTCATGGCAGGCAGCGAGCGCCGGCCTGGTCGTTTCCCGACCCGCCGAAAGTGCACGGTGGGTGACACGTTCTGGCCTTCTGCCCGAACCTGGCGTGGTAATAGCACATGGTCCGCTCTGGTGGAGGCTCCGGCGGTCGCGTCGGGTTCGGTCGACGGGGCGTCGCGGCGGCCGCAGCCGTCAGTGGCGCAGACTAGGCCTGTGGAGGCGCCGGTCGTGGCGCAGGCGTTGCCTCGGTCGGCCCAGGGTTCCAGGCGGCCGCTCCGACGTGTCGCCTGGCCGAGAAAAATTTATCGGCCTCCTTGGCCAGGGCGCAAGGGTCCGTGATGGGCGAATTAGCCAAAGCTAACCGTACCTGCCCGGGTAGCCGCTGGAGGAATTGCTCGCGGAAGAGGAAGTCTGGGCTGTGGTCACCGAGAAGAGCAAGCATGTATGTGGTCCATGCTTTCGGATGGACGGGCCTCACCCAGCTCCGGGAGGTGTAGTAGTGTCGTGCGCATTCGGTCTCTGTGAGTCCAAACGCACCGAGGAGTCGGCCTTTGAGCGCGCCGTATTTGTCGGCGTTCGGCGGGTGCTGGAGGAAGCTCAGAACCCGGGCAGCGGGGAAGGTGGTGAGTGCAGAGACCACATGGTGGTAGCGCGTCGTGTCCTCCGTGATGTTCCGCAGGGCGAATTGAGAATCGGCTTGAGCAAACCAAACGGCCGCGTGAGATTCCCAAAAGCCCGGGAGCTTCAAAGCTACAGCTGACTCCATCGCCGTGTTCGTAGAAAGGGGTCACCAATTGTGGGAGCTGTGCTCGCACTATAAAGCCAGACAAAATGGACGACACAGGAACGAAGTTTCACCGAAGTCCTTGGTGTCCTTGTGCTTTATACTTCTCCCTCCCCCCCCCCCCTTCCCATGCCTCCTCCCCCCGGGCCCTCTCCCTTCCACACATCTCCCTGCTCTCGGATGTTGTGTTTGAGTGCTTCCCCTTTTCTCCCCATCTTGTCTTCCGCTCCCTCTTTTTGTGTATTTTGTTTGTCTGGTCGATTTGTTTGTGAAGTAAATGTTAGCTCTTCCACGAGCCTCGATTCAGTGAACAAAAAAAAAAAAAAAAAAAAACCGAGCTATTTATTTAGCTCAAAACCAAAGAACTCAAAAGCACACAATCTGCCCCTCGAACGGGCGGCAATTTATATCGCAAACTGAACACACAAAAGCCACGCCTCAGGCGGGGCGTGGTATGCAAAATCGGTAAGTCACGTGTTCGCCCGAGTGGGGCAAGTCTGGACACGCCCGGGCGAGTCCGGACACGTGACCGCTCGCCGGTTGCGTCATCGGCCGGTGCACAGTAATTGTGTCATGCTTCCGGTAACCGCTACAACACCCTCTTAATTAACCCTCTTAATTATGTTTAGATCTTATTATAACAGAGCAAACGTATATTATATGGTTATGTATATTATAGCAAACGTATTATATGGTTATGTCGTTATGTCGTTATGTTTATATGTGATGAAAACGTCTTCTTCTTCTTCTTCAAATAAAGTTAACACCCTCTTAATTGACCCTCTTAATTATGTTTAGACTGCTGAGACCCCTCAGACCTTTGATGACCCTTTAAATCCCCCAAGACCCTTAAGACCACCAAGACCCTGAAGACCCAAAATAACCTTCAATACCCAAAAGACCCTGAAGACCCAAAACAACCCAAATACCCAAAATACCATTGAACGCCCAGAGGCTCAAAAAGACCCTGAAGACCCAAATGTCCCCGAAGACAAAAAAACACCCTGAGGACACAAAACACCCTGAACACCCAAAACACTCTGAAGACCACAAAGACACTGAAGACCACAAAAACCCTGAAGACCCCAAAGATCCCGAAGACCCAAAACACCCCAAAGACCCAAAATACCCTTGAAGGCCCTGAGGCTCAAAAAGACCCAAATTGCCCCGAAGACCCAAAAGATCCCGAAGACTCAAAAGACCAAAACACCCTGAAGTCCCAAAACACCCCGAAGACCCGGAAATCCTAAAAGACCCCGAAGACCCAAAACACTCCGAAGACCCAAAACATCCCCGAAGACCCAAAACTCCCCCGAAGACTCCCAAAGACCCCGAAGACCCAAAACACCCCAAAGACCCAAAATACCCTTAAAGTCCCAGAGGATCCAAAAGACCCTGAAGACCCAAAAGACCCCGAATACTAAAAAGACCCTGAATACCCAAAAGACTCTGAAGACCCAAATGACCCTGAAGATCCAAAAGACCCCAAATACCCAAAACACCCCATAGAACCAGAAGACCCAAAATACCCTTAAATACCCCAAATAACCAAAATATCCCAAAGACTCTTAAAGACCCAGAGGAAACAAAAGGCCCTTAAGACCCAAAAGCCCATGAAGACACTGAAGATCCAAAAGACCCCGAAGAACCAAAACACCCCAAAGGCCCAAAATACCCTTAAAGACCCAGAGGATCCAAAAGACCCTGAAGACCCAAATGGCCCTGAAGAACCAAAACACCATGAAGACCCAAAATACCCAAAATACACCGAAATGGTCAAAGATGCCTATCCCTCTGAAACGACGTGTTGTGAGCGTGCCGAGTCACGCTAATGCATTCAATTTCACACTTGTCATCCATAACCGATCTATAAATGTTTGCTTCCATGGTCGTTGCTCTTGACGACCACTTTTGTTTCATTTTGCTATTTCTGATATACTCTGATGAATGACGTCTTGAAATAACCTAGCAACAACATTTTCCATTTTACCTTACAATGTGTACGTTGGTCATGCCTTTAAACACTGAAACTTTTTATTTCTTATCTTTTCTTCATTTTTAAGAAAACAAAGTGAAAAACAATCAAAAGAGATGTTTCAAAAGGGAAAAGTGCAATAAAGAAGAAATGTTGATGCATCGGCATTAATACAACAAATTATTGATATAGAAATATGAAACTTGTGCAATGCGGATCGATAGGGTTTATAAAACCTGTATCAGGACCGATATTGATGTGTGGATATGAAACGTGTGCAATGCGGGATCGATATGGTTTATAAAACCTGTATCAGGACTGGTATTGATGTGTGAATATGAAACGTGTGCAATGCGGGATCGATATGGTTTATAAAACCTGTATCAGGACTGGTATTGATGTGTGAATATGAAACGTGTACAATGCGGGATCGATATGGTTTATAAAACCTGTATCAGGACTGGTATTGATGTGTGAATATGAAACGTGTGCAATGCGGGATCGATATGGTTTATAAAACCTGTGTCAGGACCGATATTGATGTGTGAATATGAAACGTGTGCAATGCGGGATCGATATGGTTTATAAAACCTGTAACAGGACTGGTATTGATGTGTGAATATGAAACGTGTGCAATGCGGGATCGATATGGTTTATAAAACCTGTATCAGGACTGGTATTGATGTGTGAATATGAAACGTGTGCAATGCGGGATCGATATGGTTTATAAAACCTGTATCAGGACTGGTATTGATGTGTGAATATGAAACGTGTGCAATGCGGGATCGATATGGTTTATAAAACCTGTATCAGGACTGGTATTGATGTGTGAATATGAAACGTGTGCAATGCGGGATCGATATGGTTTACAAAACCTGTATCAGGACTGGTATTGATGTGTGAATATGAAACGTGTGCAATGCGGGATCGATATGGTTTATAAAACCTGTATGAGGACTGGTATTGATGTGTGAATATGAAACATGTGCAATCCGGGATCGATATGGTTTATAAAACCTGTATCAGGACTGGTATTGATGTGTGAAATATGAAACGTGTGCATTGCGGGATCGATATGGTTTATAAAACCTGTATGAGGACTGGTATTGATGTGTGAATATGAAACGTGTGCAATCCGGGATCGATATGGTTTATAAAACCTGTATCAGGACTGGTATTGATGTGTGAATATGAAACGTGTGCATTGCGGGATCGATATGGTTTATAAAACCTGTATGAGGACTGGTATTGATGTGTGAATATGAAACGTGTGCAATCCGGGATCGATATGGTTTATAAAACCTGTATAAGGACTGGTATTGATGTGTGAATATGAAACGTGTGCAATCCGGGATCGATATGGTTTATAAAACCTGTATAAGGACTGGTATTGATGTGTGAATATGAAACGTGTGCAATGCGGGATCGATATGGTTTATAAAACCTGTATGAGGACTGGTATTGATGTGTGTATATGAAACGTGTGCAATCCGGGATCGATATGGTTTATAAAACCTGTATAAGGACTGGTATTGATGTGTGAATATGAAACGTGTGCATTGCGGGATCGATATGGTTTATAAAACCTGTATGAGGACTGGTATTGATGTGTGAATATGAAACGTGTGCAATCCGGGATCGATATGGTTTATAAAACCTGTATCAGGACTGGTATTGATATGTGAAATATGAAACGTGTGCAATGCGGGATCGATATGGTTTATAAAACCTGTATGAGGACTGGTATTGATGTGTGAATATGAAACGTGTGCAATGCGGGATCGATATGGTTTACAAAACCTGTATGAGGACTGGTATTGATGTGTGAATATGAAACGTGTGCCATGCGCGATCGATATGGTTTATAAAACCTGTATCAGGACTGGTATTGATGTGTGAATATGAAACGTGTGCAATGCGGGATCGATATGGTTTACAAAACCTGTATCAGGACTGGTATTGATGTGTGAATATGAAACGTGTGCAATGCGGGATCGATATGGTTTATAAAACCTGTATCAGGACTGGTATTGATGTGTGAATATGAAACGTGTGCAATGCGGGATCGATAAGGTTTATAAAACCTGTATCAGGACTGGTATTGATGTGTGAATATGAAACGTGTGCAATGCGGGATCGATATGGTTTACAAAACCTGTATGAGGACCGGTATTGATGTGTGAATATGAAACGTGTGCAATGCAGGATCGATATGGTTTATAAAACCTGTATGAGGACTGGTATTGATGTGTGAATATGAAACGTGTGCAATGCGGGATCTATATGGTTTACAAAACCTGTATGAGGACCGGTATTGATGTGTGAATATGAAACGTGTGCAATGCGGGATCGATATGGTTTATAAAACCTGTATAAGGACTGGTATTGATGTGTGAATATGAAACGTGTGCAATGCGGGATCGATATGGTTTATAAAACCTGTATGAGGACTGGTATTGATGTGTGAATATGAAACGTGTGCATTGCGGGATCGATATGGTTTATAAAACCTGTATCAGGACTGGTATTGATGTGTGAATATGAAACGTGTGCAATGCGGGATCGATATGGTTTACAAAACCTGTATGAGGACCGGTATTGATGTGTGAATATGAAACGTGTGCAATGCGGGATCGATATGGCTTATAAAACCTGTATGAGGACTGGTATTGATGTGTGATTATGAAACGTGTGCAATGCGGGATCGATATGGTTTACAAAACCTGTATGAGGACCGGTATTGATGTGTGAATATGAAACGTGTGCAATCCGGGATCGATATGGGTTACAAAACCTGTATGAGGACTGATATTGATGTGTGAATATGAAACGTGTGCAATCCGGGATCGATATGGTTTACAAAACCTGTATGAGGACTGGTATTGATGTGTGAATATGAAACGTGTGCAATCCGGGATCGATATGGTTTATAAAACCTGTATGAGGACTGGTATTGATGTGTGAATATGAAACTTGTGCAATCCGGGATCGATATGGTTTATAAAACCTGTATGAGGACTGGTATTGATGTGTGAATATGAAACGTGTGCAATCCGGGATCGATATGGTTTATAAAACCTGTATGAGGACTGGTATTGATGTGTGAATATGAAACGTGTGCAATCCGGGATCGATATGGTTTATAAAACCTGTATGAGGACTGGTATTGATGTGTGAATATGAAACGTGTGCAATCCGGGATCGATATGGTTTATAAAACCTGTATCAGGACTGGTATTGATGTGTGAATATGAAACGTGTGCAATCCGGGATCGATATGGTTTATAAAACCTGCATCAGGACTGGTATTGATGTGTGAATATGAAACGTGTGCAATGCGGGATCGATATGGTTTATAAAACCTGTATAAGGACTGGTATTGATGTGTGAATATGAAACGTGTGCAATGCGGGATCGATATGGTTTATAAAACCTGTATGAGGACTGGTATTGATGTGTGAATATGAAACGTGTGCATTGCGGGATCGATATGGTTTATAAAACCTGTATCAGGACTGGTATTGATGTGTGAATATGAAACGTGTGCAATGCGGGATCGATATGGTTTATAAAACCTGTATGAGGACCGGTATTGATGTGTGAATATGAAACGTGTGCAATGCGGGATCGATATGGTTTATAAAACCTGTATAAGGACTGGTATTGATGTGTGAATATGAAACGTGTGCAATGCGGGATCGATATGGTTTATAAAACCTGTATCAGGACTGGTATTGATGTGTGAATATGAAACGTGTGCAATCCGGGATCGATATGGTTTACAAAACCTGTATGAGGACTGGTATTGATGTGTGAATATGAAACGTGTGCAATGCGGGATCGATATGGTTTATAAAACCTGTATGAGGACTGGTATTGATGTGTGAATATGAAACGTGTGCAATGCGGATCGATATGGTTTATAAAACCTGTATAAGGACTGGTATTGATGTGTGAATATGAAACGTGTGCAATGCGGGATCGATATGGTTTATAAAACGTGTATCAGGACTGGTATTGATGTGTGAATATGAAACGTGTACAATGCGGATCGATATGGTTTATAAAACGTGTATCAGGACTGGTATTGATGTGTGAATATGAAACGTGTGCAATGCGGGATCGATCGGGTTAATTTTTCTACCCCCGTTAATTCACCCCAGATCCACTTTTTTAAATACCGACTTCTTTCCTGGAAGTCCTAGCAGTGTCCATGTGTTTTTTTTTTTTTAATCTCTCCCGCCCCCTCTCTCCCCCCCCCTTCCCATGCCTCCTTTTAATGTTTCACCTTTGGCCCCATTTAGAATGGAAAATGTATAATTTTTATTTTATTTTAGTATTTCACCTTTGGCCACTATTAGAATGGAAAATGTATAAGTTTTATTTTATTTTAATGTTTCACCTTTGGCCACTATTAGAATGGAAAATGTATAATTTTTATTTTATTTTAGTATTTCACCTTTGGCCACTATTAGAATGGAAAATGTATAATTTTTATTTTATATTAGTGTTTCACCTTTGGCCACTATTAGAATGGAAAATGTATAATTTTTATTTTATTTTAATGTTTCACCTTTGGCCACTATTAGAATGGAAAATGTATAATTTTTATTTTATTTTAATGTTTCACCTTTGGCCACTATTAGAATGGAAAATGTATAATTTTTTATTTAATTTAATGTTTCACCTTTGGCCACGATTACAATGGAAAATGTATAATTTTTATTTTATTTTAGTGTTTCACCTTTGGCCACTATTAGAATGGAAAATGTATAATTTTTATTTTATTTTAGTGTTTCACCTTTGGCCACTATTAGAATGGAAAATGTATAATTTTTATTTTATTTTAGTGTTTCACCTTTGGCCACTATTACAATGGAAAATGGATAATTTTTATTTTATTTTAATGTTTCACCTTTGGCCACTATTAGAATGGAAAATGTATAATTTTTATTTTATTTTAATGTTTCACCTTTGGCCACTATTAGAATGGAAAATGTATAATTTTTATTTTATTTTAATGTTTCACCTTTGGCCCCTATTAGAATGGAAAATGTATAATTTTTATTTTATATTAATGTTTCACCGTTGGCCACTATTAGAATGGAAAATGTATCGTAAGTGAATGCAGTGTAGCTAATGTATATGAGTTGTGTTGTTCAACAGATAAGCCAACGTGGCCTGAAGAGGCTTGAGAAAGATTACCAGGCCATGCGGGAAGAGCTTGCTGAACAAGAAGATCCCTTGGAACATCTTAAGGTATGTTGTCTGTCTGTCACATGTTTTTCACATGTATACGCATCTGCATGTTTAGTGTTCCGTGTCCCTGTTCCTCCTATTTGTGATCATCAGCGAGAAGGACGGCGTCTGCAAGAAACGAACCTTCGCCTTGAACAGGAAAATGATGACCTGGCACACGAACTGGTCACCAGCAAGATCGCTCTCCGGAGCGACCTTGACAAGGTGAGCTCCACAATAGTATACTGCAGGTGTATCTGAAAATAATGAAATTTTATAATGTTGCTAATGAATACACCGTTGATATCAAACATTGCTTACAGGTGCACTAGTAGTGCCCCGAGTCATGTCGCTCATGGGTTTTGTCAAAAAAGAGCAAGGTGTATCTCACAAACATATTGTACCAAAAAGAAAATAGATACAAAAGCCAAATATATGAAAATATACCAACTATAAGAAAATATACAAAATATAAACAAAGAGAACAAGGTGTGCCGACGAGTCTCAATAAAGATGTAAAATGAAGTGAAACACAGGAAAAGGATCTCTTATAACACGTAGTTGTTGTTGTTGTTGTTGTTGTTGTTTTCGTCATCATCATTGTTGGTGGCTGTGATTGTTGCTGCGTGTGTGCTCTCTCCGTGTCCTGATTCTGATGTACCATACCCAGTATCGGTGCTGACAAAACAGTTTCTTGGCAATGGTTTTACTGGGTGATTAACCATTGCCTTCCCTGCAGTGGTTAGGGCTGGAATTTGTAATTTGCCAATAATGGCGGCGATAGCTAGGTGGTGGAAATGGGCATGGTATCCCAACAATTGTCACAATCACACAGGAAGATGCAAAGAACAATCTTTTATTTTCAAACTAGGAACATATTTGCACCTAATGGGATTAAGGAAAGAGTTTCATTTACTTCATTCACTTATCACAATAAAAAGATCTTTACCAAACTGCCTTTTCTCTGATCTTTTCTTCTATTATTATAATTCCTTATTCAATGGTGCAACTCCATTTGGCCTAAAATGCTGAATGATCTTTTAGAGCAAATCTATGATCCAGAAGTGTCTTTGAACAAGACTAGGCTATGTAAAACCTCTGTCCACCCACATTTAACCCTCCATCTTGGATCCAGTCCTTTGTGATGTAAGAACCTGTTACTTGCATCACGAGCAAGGAGGTTCAGATGGGAACTCTAAACGACATTTGATCCCTGGCCTTCGTTGCAATCCCTCACTTTATAATACTCCCAGCACCCACATTTCCTTAATTTGCTCTGACAAAGGGTTAACACTCAATGTCAGCCACAACTTGTTTCCCAAGGTATGAAACATGCTCTCATCAACTTTGAGTCGATAAAATGCTTCTGTTAGGGCTCCATTTCTGTGCTGCAATGACCCGGATGTACAGCAGAGAAGGCAAGTAAGGTACCACTCCATCCTGAACTAAAATGACAAGCACATTATCAAACTGATGTCATACGCTTGCTTCCTCATTGCAATTTGCAGTTTGAACACTGCCTCGAAACCAGCACACTAAGTAAGTAACCCACTATTAGACCACTCAGGTTATGCATGATGGCACTCATCCATTACTGGTGTGAGTCTGAGGATGTTAGGGCATGGGCAGGTTTGTTCATTCTGGTTATAGTCAGGGGGCCAGGAGCTGAACCTGGAAAGTGGTTCTAAAGTTTTTTTCTCAGTGTATTCATGTTATATGGGTATTGTACTGTATGAAACTGCCTGATGGCATTCTCCCATCATTGAGCATTTTCATATAACAGGTTTTATAAAATCACGGCTATAAGGACGCAAAACACTGGTTTTAGCAGGGTTGGGGAAAATAGAAATACCTTTATATTTTCGTAAATATTCAAGCTAGGGTCTTGCATATTTGCATATGGGTGTATCTTGACCATACCTATTTGTGGGTCAAAGGTCAAAGTCATAGTTCAAGGTCAAAGGTCAAATATCTGGGTCAAACTTGTACAATCCAGCACTGTATTACAATGTGATGTATTTCTCATTATAATGAACGTGTATCCATTGTTATAATGTCTGATGTGTTGTTAGCTCAATATGTCTTCTGAGCTCAATATTGAATAAAGAAATGCTAGAATACATAATATTTATTGAGTTCTTTATGATTTCTTGTTCAAAAATCACATCGAATCAGGCCACATGAATGATTTTTATATGGTATACATATTCATAGGTTACGAAACTTGTACATATTATGTATTTGGTTTTTAAATCTTTCTTAGATCATACAAACATCATCAATTATCAGAGTTATTGTAATCATCATCTTCTTCTTCACCACTTGTTTCATCATCACTCTCGTGTGATAGAGTATTCACCCTGTTGTGACATACTGATACTGCATCCTGTTGCTGACAGGCACAGAAGACTGAGCAAGTCATTCCTGCTTTGTTGCATCCACATCGAACACTTTCACACGGTGTGTCACTGGAGCAACCACAACTGATGATCTTTTGGATGTACTCAGGGACCAGTTTATATCCTGATGGAACTGTGGTTGGGCACAGCATATCCCCATCTTTGTTCCATCCATACTCTAACGGGTCTAACTTCTAAGGCTCAAGCCTCAAAGCATTCTTCCACAAGAAAGTTTGTAGGTGTGCTCTTTTCAGATTTTCCTGGAAAGCAGCATCAGTTGGGGGCAGTGAACAGAGTTTTGGCATTGTGCTGCTCCGCTTGCCTATTCTGGTCGTCCATACCTTTGCTCTAGCCCATCGATTCCCAACCGTTTTCTGATCGAGTACCACTTGGAGGTCCCGTACCGTCGCCGCGTACCACCTGGTTCCAGAAAAACTCAATTCGATAAGATATCAGGCTTATTTCAATTTAATGCGAGGGCTGCATCCGTTTCTTCTCCACAAGCTGGTCGATGCGGGGCATAACCTTGCTCACAGCACATCGGAAATCATGAAATATATCAGAAATCAGAAATAAAAAAATTATCAGGCCAAATCATTTTTTTAAAGGTTGAGTCGTGAACCACCTGGAAGGCCCTCGCGTACCACAGGTTGGGAACCATTGCTCTAGCCTCACAAAGTGTATGGCAGTTTTTCTGACCATAAGTAGCAACAGCGAATTGAGTTGCCTGCTTCACTATATCAGGCCAGGATGCATCAATTTTTCCAAGAAGACTCAGTGAGTGCTGTTTTATAGTGTTCAACATCGTCTTCTTCCCGATGCCAAAACATCCTGCTGCAGTGTCACATCCAGATAAGGCGTGTCCTGCAAGAAGGTTTGGAATGAGGTCTGTATATTGGGCAACAGTTGCCTTGATGTCTATGACACTTCGTCCATGTATAGGACATTGCATTATAAATGGGATGTCAAGATTCTGCTCCAGATAGTGGTGCAGCAGGAGGGCCCACACATCTGTATCGTCAGCCACCACAACTACACCAGATGCCCCTTCTGAAGCTGCCATAAATGCCTGCTGCACTATAATATTGTCAGCTTCTTCATGACTGGTATACAGATCTCGTCTTTCTATGACATTGCCCTTCCTAATCTCGATAGTTTCTTCTTGTCCTGTTATCAAAAGTGTGTGCTCCTGTGTATGGTTCTGAACAAAGTCTTCATCACTTTGCAAGTCCTCACATATCAGTTTGATGAGCTGCTTCTTATTGCCTGTAACAGTCAAAACTGCTTTCTGTGCGGGGAATGGTGTTGAGGGTGTCAACTGAAACACCCTGCCAGTACCTCTGGCTAATCGTGTTGAATCTTTGGTGCTGAAATCATTGTATCTATCAAAGATTAGATATACATCATATTTGGAGAGCTTCTCTGCTATTTTGTGCTTGAAGGCATCAATGTAAGTCTGCACATTTCCAACAGCAGGCCAACCAGGTATCCAGAGAAGGGCACACCCGTCAATGACAGTGACTTCAATTTCGTCATGGGCTACTCTTGATGGCACCTCAATTTTCATATCTCTTTTCAAGATGGATTTTGATGTAGATATCCGTATATCACCAGAGTCTGCAAAGAGAGCCGTTGGCAGTGGAGCCAATTCATGGGACATCAGATGGCCAATGTCTATATCCCTATTACTGGCCTGCAGACATATGACACGACTGTATATTAAGTTTGTATCAAAAACTTTCTGTGTGCCGATATTTACAGACTTCTTCGTGTCTGCCATTGAAGTTATTCTTTTTTCAATCTTGTGAAGAAAGCCTTGAGGCAAAGCCTCTGTAAATTCCTCAGATTGTTTGCTCCCGATTTCAATTGATTGGTGAACATTAACTTTTGAAGATGATTGTGTACCCTTCCAGTAACAATGTTCAGAATTGATCCCTCTGGGTGCTGCTGGTGGTCAAGTGGTGGTATGCACTGGGCCATCTTCACTCTTATGTCCTGTCGATCCTTTGCATCAGATTTTATCCTGGATTTGCATTCTTCTTTGTGCACACTTGCCTGCCTAGCTACACTCTCATCACCTCGCATTTCAGATACATCAGCAGCTATCTCACCACAGACATGAAGACTCAATGCCCAAGATTTCAAAGCTTCGGGTTAAGTGTGATGCCTATTATGCCGTGCTTGCCCTTGCCATATCTCATGAATGTGGTCTCAATGAGCATATCAGACCAGATTCCATTCCATATGCCATCAATGTGCCTCACAACGTGGTCTCCTTTGGTGAAATGTTGTAGAACATGCGGTGGCAGAGCTTTCATTGACATAATATAATATGTGGCATATCTGGCATAATGAATGTGCCCGGCGGCAAAGAAAAAGGGCAGCATCGATTCAATTGCCCTAATGTGCAAGTGAAACTCTCCTTCCTTCTCAGCTCTCATATAGAGCATCATTATGAAGACAGGTTTCAATAAGCAGTCAACCCACATTTTTGAAGTAGGGCTATTGGCTGCAGCTCTCACCAACTTGTTTGTGAGGGCCTCTGGAGAGTCCACATCATTGACAAACTCTCTAAGTATCTCTTCTGCTACCATTATAAGCGCCCTGACATTTTGGGGGAATTTCTTCCCAGAGAGCATTTTCTGAACCCCTGCAAATGAAACGGATAGGATTTCTGACAGTCCCGACCCAGCCATCAGAGTTCCACAGCAGCCAACAAAACTCATGAAGAGATGCATACCACCAAGCCTTGGATAAAACTCTGAGAATTTCTCTGGATGAACCCAAAGGACATCGAGCATGATTTTGTACAGTTGCAAATCTGCTGTCATAACTGTAAATTTCTGGCCTACCTCCAGTGACAGTGTCTGGGCCTGTGTCATAGCTGTCATAATAGTGTCATGGTGTGCAGGTGGCATATCTATTAGTGGCATATATGTTACGCATGTTTTGGGCTTCACACACTGTCCACTTGCACGAATCCTCTCAGCATTATATCCATTGTATTCTGGACAGTCAGGTCGTTTGTGTATGTCTTGAAGAAAAGACAGGTCGATTTCCTTGGCTCTTCTCTCTAGTACATCTAACTCTATCGTGCTATCTTCATCTGTAGTAAATTCTAGCACAGTGAAATCAGCAGGCATGTCAGGTTCTTTTGGACCATGGCATCTGATAACTTCATGATCATACTCTATTGGCCGCCTTGCTTCCTGTTTTGAAAGTCTTCTAATTGTAGTGTCCTCCTTCTGCCCAGAAGATACATTCAACTGTGGCTGGGTCATGATGACTGCCAAAGAATGGGTGGACTTCTTGCCATCCGGTGATTTTTTTTTTTTTTTTTTTTTTTTTTTTGTATACTGAATCGAGGCTCGTGAAAGAGCTAACATTTATTAGCGCTGAGGAAGCGCCTCTAGCGAATGACTTCCAGCCAGTGTAACGCGAATTCCTGTCACAGGAATTCTGAGATCATATAAGTGTGACGTGGCAGTTCCTGATTGGTTCGTGTTGGGGAACCCCTTCTCGCTGCCGACGTGACGTAAATTCGCGCACGCGCACTGGTGAAGCGCGAGATTCGGCCCAAGGTTCTTATTATTATTAGGTTTACTCTCCATGAAATGGAGAGTAACCTATTATTACTGCTAGAGTTTTTCTTATTATTATTATTCTTCCGCCCTATTTTGCACCTCCGAAAACTTCATAATTAATGTTCTCAGCAACCGCTGGTCGGATTGACAGGAAATTTTCATCAAATGATCCTCTCGGCTCCTAGAATTTTTTCATGCTAATTATGACGTCATAGGTCACGTGGTGTAGGCGCCATCTTGTAAAACAAATTCAACTTTTCCCCTCTGTATCTCCACAACGGCTCAATGGAAAAATTTGAGGAATGGCTCATTCTAAAGAACTCTTTAATGGGAACAAAAGACATGTGTATCGAGTATATTAAAAATGCTAACGTTAAGAGGTAAGAATTCGTCAAACAAAAAATTTTCTCCCCCGAAAATGGGATTTTTTTCCCAGATGCTTAGTTAAAAAAAACTCAGAATGCGAAAATTTTCGAAGTCATACGTCACATGGTTCGGCCGCCATCTTGTTTTCCGTGAAAAAACACAAAAAACCCTTTTTCTCCGCAACGGCTGAACGGATCGAGCCCAAACTTGGCATGCGTATTCGGATACCCATGACAAACAAAAAAGTCAGCGAGCACGACGTCATCCGACACGTGGTTTCAGAGTTATGACGTTTTAAAGCTCAAACTAGAAATGGAATCACCTCCATAATTTGTGGAGGTATCGAGTGGAAACTTTACACAAATGTTCCTCATGGGGGGATGTTTAATCGTTACTTGAGACGTTTTTTTAAGTCACATGGTTTGGCCGCAATAAATAATGGAAGTTAAATTTTAAAAAGCTTGTAACTCTTGAACCACTGCATGGATCGACCTGAATTTTTAATGCAAGGTAGCTCTCATTGGGTGGAACAAGTGTGCAAAATCTCAAGATGATTGGATGTACGGTCGCGAAGCTAAAGTCTTTATTGTTGAAAGAAGAAGAAACACACCATTTTGTCCTCCCAGGCCACATCTCCCAGTGCTTTTGCCATTTTCAGTTTTAATTTCCTTTAAAAAACATTTTCTCTGCAATAATAGGGCCGATTGAGATAAAATTTTCACCAGAGGAGGGACTCGGTCTGTAGAATATTTTAATGGTAATTATGACGTCGCAGGTCACGTGGTTCGGCCGCCATCTTGTTTTTCGTGCAAACACGAAAACCCCTTTTTCTCTGCAACGGCTGAACAGATCGAGGCCAATCTTTGCAAGCAGAATCGCATGCCCATGACGAACAAAAAAGTCAGCGAGGGCGACGTCATCCGACACATGGTTTCAGAGTTATGACGGTTTAAAGCATGAACCTTTAAAACGTAGCTCCTCCCTCATTTTTGATCCAATCGAGGAGAAACTTCACAGGTCTGTTCAGCATGTCAGTCTCCTTAAACGTCATTTTAGAATTTGCGATAGGTCACGTGGTTTGGCAGATATCGTTAATTAAACGATTTTTTTTTTTTAAATGGATATCTCTTGAATCGCTTTATTGATCGACGTGAAACTTCATACTGTAGTAGAAGTCATGAAGAGTAACAAGTGTGCAAAATTTCAAGATGATTGGATGTACGGTCGCGAAGCTATAAGTCTTTATTGTTGAAAGAAGAAGAAACACACCATTTTGTCCCTGCCAGAAGGTGCTCACGATAACGCGATCTCCCGCGGTCATTTCAACAACAAATGAAATTCCAATTGCAGAATTATCAATAGGTGAGACATATTAACAAACGAATGAAACAGATTTGCTCCAATTCTGACTATTTTTAACTCGATCGTATTTCACTCAAAGTTATGAGCGCCTGAAGAAGAAGAAGAAGCGTTTAGCTTCTCAGATAAAATAAATAATTCTGTCTGCAATTTCAGGTTAATTTTATTTTTAAAATGGCTTTTTCTGCAATCAGTGCATGGATTGACATGTGTGGATGTGTGTGTGGGTGTGGGTGTGGGGGGGGGGGGAGGGGTGTGTGTGTGTGTGTGTGTGTGGGGGGTGTATGTGTGGAGTGGTGTTCGTGTGGGGGGAGGGGTGTGGGGGTGGAGGGATGTGTGTGTGTAGGTTGGGGGGGGGGGGGGTTGGTGTGTGTGTGTGTGTGTTTGGGGGGAGGGGTGTGGGTGGGGGTAGGGGGGATGTGTGTGTGCGTGTGTGTGTGTGTGTGTGTGTGTGTGTGTGTGTGTGTGTGTGTGTGTTTGGGGTGGGGGGATGTATGTGTGTGTGTGTGTGTGTTTAGAGGGGTGTGCGTATGGGGGGAGGGGTGTGGTGGGGGTAGGGGGGATGTGTGCATGTGTTTGTGTGTGTTAGGGGTGGGGGGATTTGTGTGTGCATGTGTGTGTGTGTTGGGGTGGGGGACGGGGGTGTAGAGATGTGTGCGTGTGTTGTGTGTGTGTGTGTGTGTGTGTGTGTGTGTGTGTGTGTGTGTGTGTGTGTGTGTGTGTGTGTGTGTGTATGTGGGGGAGGGGTGGGGTGGAAGGGGATGTGCGTTTGTGTGGATATGTGTGGGTGTGTGGAGGGAGGGGTGTGGGGGTGTTTGTGTGTGGGTGTGTGTGTGGATATGTGTGTTTGTGTGTGGGTGTGGATGTGTGTGTGTGTGTGTGTGTGTGTGTGTTGGGGGTGGGGTGTGTGTGCACGTGGGGGGAGGGGTGTGCGCATGTTTGTGTGTGTGTGCGTGTGTGTGTGTGTGTGTGTGTGTGTGTGTGTTGGGGGTGGGGTGTGTGTGTGTGTGTCGGGGGGATGTCTGTGTGTGTGTGTGTGTGTGTGTGTGTGTGTGTGTGTTATGTGTGTGTGTGTGTGTGTGTGTAGGGGGGATGTGTGTGTGTGTGTGGGGGGAGGGATGTGTGTGTGTGGGGGGGGAGGGATGTGTGTGTGTGTGTGTGGGGGGAGGGATGTGTGGGTGTGTGTGTGTGTGTGTGTGTGTGTGTGTGTTTGTGTGTTTGGAGGGGTGTGGGTGTGTGTGTGGGAGGGGGTAGGGGGGATGTGTGTGTGTGTGTGTGTGTGTGTGTGTGTGTGTGTGTGTGTGTGTGTGTGTGTGTGTGTGTGTGTGTGTGTGTGTGTGTGTGTGTGTCGGGGTTGTATCCAAGGGGGTTGTGTCAAAGCATGTCCAATGAAAGTGGGGTTGTATCACAAGTGGGGTTGTATCAAAAGTGGGGTTGTATCAACAGTGGGGTTGCATCAAAAGTGGGTGCGAGTAAACCGGTCATCACTGCCAGCAGTTTTAAAGTGGCAGTTCTAGTTATTATTATTTTTGTATACAAGATCGAGGCTCGAACCATGATCGAGGCTCAAAATTCCATGCCCGAACCTCAGCGCAATCCAAGAGGATTCACTTGTTTCACAAACAAATCAACCAGACAAACAAAACACACAAAAAGAGGGAGCGGAAGACAAGATGGGGAGAGAAGGGGAAGCACACAACCACAACATTTGAGAGCAGGGAGAAGTGTGGGAGGGAGAGGGCTTGGGGGCAGGAGGCGTGGGAGGGGGAGGGCAGGGGGGGAGAGGTATAAAACACAAGGGGACCGAAATTAGCGGGGGTAGAAAAGATCAAGGTTTTGGATGGGGGAGGATAAGAGATGGTGGTGAACAGCTGTTTTAAAGACCTGGAGGGTGCAGTGGGATTGAAGAGAGTGAGGGAGTTTGTCCCAGAGGCGGGAGAAAAGAGGAATGAAGGAGTGAAGGTGAGCAGAAAGTCTTGATTTTGGCAGTTTAACCATAAGAGGGTTGCAGGCAGATCTTGTGCGACCTGTAGGAATATTTGGGGGACAGAGCCCAGAGAGGGCTGGGGGGGGCAAGGCCAGAGAGGAGTCGGTAGAAGACGGATCCCTCTTGATCAAAATTGTCCATCATGAACTGGATTAATCCATCATGGGCATCTGACACACCATGAAGTGAGGCATTGTAGGAAGCAGCCACAGCTACAGATTTCCTAAATCTTCTAAATTCGTCATAGGTACAAGTAACTCCAAATGAATGAAAACAATTCAAAAGCTCTTTTGATTCTCGTATCATAACACTGAGGGCCAGCTGGAGGGGTGTTGTACAGTTCCTCAATGACGATGTAACAATGTTACCTATCAGCAATGCTGGTAGAGTATTGTCTCGCTTGGGGGTGAGTTGACATAGAAGGTCTAACAAGGTAGGACCGATTGCTTCACTTGCTGTTTCCTGGCTCAATCTAGGTTTATAACAACCTTTGTCTATTTCAATCTGGTTAACCTCTTTTCGGATGGCTTTAACAACCCTACGTACAGAAATGCTAACATCATCATCACAGTCATCATTAACAATTCTCAATGCAGCTGAGGTTTTGTCTCTGAAAACAATGATATTAGCAACACCTGGGGATGACAACACAAGTACATCATTACCAAAATGATCAATGATCTTGCTTACAACAGATTTTTTACACAAATCATGTCCACCTTTTGCTATATACATATTGTACACTTCATTAGAGTTCCAAATTAAGGAACGATCTTCAATCATTAGAGAAGTTACAGTTTTTACAACAGAGTCCCCTTCATTTGATGCATTGCTACTTGCACTTATAGATTTAGATGAGGAAAAAGCTGACCGACAGTTTGCATGGTAATGCGCATCTGCTGCATGAAGATCTGCAGGTGCCCCATTCACACGTATTCTAACAAGATTTGCTGGTTCATCATTTCTTTGGTCACATATATCTAACACAGATTGTTTAATTGTCTTTGAAGATCCTCTCTTCTCAATCTCCCTGAACTGATATGCTGGGATCCAACGTCCTGGATTCTTTGGATCCTTCTCAACCTTGCATTCACTTCCGCAATAAAGGCAGTGTTCGCGGAAATTAAACTTGGGACCATCTGATTGTCTCAGTCTTTTCTTTGGGTTTGGATTGTCATCTGGTTTTCATTCCCTATCTTTACTAGTAGCAGCTGCCATGGTCTTCATAGAACAGTATGTAGAAACACATGCTCTGTGTACAAACACAAGAGGCTCGTTGCTGCTGTCTACCAATGTCTGAAGTGCTTCCTCTTTTCCATCTTTGTAGACTCTGCTGGCTGCAAACATACTTCTAATTCTTTCACGACCACTTCTGCTCAAGGGACCCTTCTTGCAGGCATTCCTGAAAGCCAGAAAACATTCTGCTTCTTCTGCCATTGTGGTTTCTGTAATGACAAAAATAAATTATCATAAAATCCACTACCTATTACAAGTGTATATCCATTAATAATATATATTATATGTATATTACCAGTGTATATCCATTTTTAATGGTATACATGGGAAGTGGCAGGGGTCAAATTTAGAGTGAACCCAATTCTTATTGGATAATTGGACTTACCTACTTGATTGCTTAAGAAGATATAAGGGTAGTTCTAATTTTCCACCTCCATAAAACCAGTGTTTTACATCCCGATAACCGCAATTGTATAAAACCTGTCATATGAAAATGCTCAATGATGGGAGAATGCCATCATGCAGTTTCATACAGTACAATACCTATATAACATGAAAACACTGAGAAAAAAACTTTAGAACCACTTTCCAGGTCAGGCCAAAATATGCATTTGACCCCCTGACTATTACACTACCTGTGAGTATCAGACAATGTGAAGATTCAGAGGTAAGTACACCCCATGTAAGGTTTTGACTTTTTCAACATATTTCAACATACAGCTATTTGATCTTCATTTCAACAATATTGATAGATAAAGGTGATATAATATAACAAATATCATGAAACATTTACATTTTGTAGTCCATTGTATAATTGAAATAAACATCTATCTATAATTCCAGCAATCTCTGTGTGTGTGTGTGTGTGTGTGTGTGTGTGTGTGTGTGTGTGTGTGTGTGTGTGTGTGTGTGTGTGTGTGTGTGTCTGTGTGTGTGTTTGTCTGTGACCGCTGTTTCTCGACAACCACGGGTCCGATATACTTGAAACTTGCCAGGTATATTGCTGGGGACCCGAGGATGTGCCTTTTCAAGGTTTTAAATTAATCGCAGAAGTAGTTACCGAGCTATGTCCAAAAAACGATTCAACCAATCAGAGAGCAGCGAGCTATCACGTGTGCCGAACGTGGCGAACAGGCTCTGCCTCGGATGGCACATTTGAGAGCGTATTCATTTATTTCCCGTCGGCAAACTATGTTGGCGCTATGTTGGCGTTAAACGATGTTTTAAAACTAATTAAAACTAATTTGCGATTCTTTCGCTTTCCTGCGATATGCGACCTTCCGGAGCTCCTGTGAGAGCGTGCGCCATTACGGATAGTATGGGTACGGGCATGCCATATGTTGGCGTTAAACTATGTTTTAAAACTAATTAAAACCATTTCATGTAAATAGAGGGGGGGGGGGGGGGATTGTCACTGTACTCGCAAGCCGTTCGCCGTTCGCTTTGGCGTTGCGAATGGACCAAAACATTTCATGAACCAAACCATTTCATGTAAAGCGTTCGCCGTTCGCTTTGGCGTTGCGAATGGACCAAAACATTTCATGGACCAAACCATTTCATGTAAATAGAGGGGGGGGGGGGGGATATAATTTTAGATATATATATAGTACGGGCATGCCCTAGTAAATACAAATTTCGCATGTGGAAAAAGTAAGAAAGTACACCCTTGGCTCCAATAGGTGGTATTGCCCCCTTTGGCAGAAACAATCTCAAGTAGGCGTTTCTTATAACTATCTACCAGTCTCTGACATCGACTGGGAGAAATTTTTGCCCACTCCTCCATGCAGAATTCTTTCAGCTGTGCGATGTTTGAGGGGTTTCTTGCATGCACAGCTCGTTTCAAATCCCCCCACAACATCTCGATGGGATTTAGATCCGGGCTTTGACTTGGCCATTCCAGAACCCTCCATTTCTTTCTTTTCAGCCATTCCTTGGTGGATTTACTGGTATGTTTAGGGTCATTGTCATGTTGCAAGGTCCACCTTCGGTTGAGCTTCAACTTTCCGACAGATGGCCTCACATTATCCTCAAGCACCCTCTGGTACAATGAATAATTCATCGTGAATTCTATGATGGTGAGCTGCCCGGACCCTGATGCAGCAAAGCTGCCCCAAACCATAATATTACCACCACCATGCTTTACAGTTGGTATCAGGTTCTTATGGTCAAATGCTGCCTTTGGTTTTTGCCAACATGTCTTCTGGTACTGTGGCCAAATAGCTCTACCTTTGACTCATCTGTCCAGAGCACATTGTTCCAGAAGTGCTGGTCTTTGCCTCGGTGTTCATTGGCAAACTTTAGTCTTGCCCTGATGTTCTTTCTGGACAGCAAAGGTTTCCTCCTGGCATACAAGGTTTCCTCCTGGCACACCTCCCATGTAGATCAAATTTGTGCAGCCTCTTTCTAATGGTAGACTCGTGCACTTTGACATCAACAGTCAACATCACTTCCGTTTCCGGTCTTGCTGGCGAGGGTTCGTTTATTCTCAGCTCTCCATGCTATCCATCGAAATCGAAGTTAAGTAATTGTTCCCATTTGTATTTTCGTTATAACTATTTATTTTATGGTGTATATATTGTCTTCCGCCGAAGATTTTCGGTGCAAATCTTTCATACCTGTATTGAAAATCGTGTTAATTCGGGTCGTGTTTTGAGGCCTTGTAGTTGTACAGTGAACACTGTACAACCTTGAGGCTTTGTTTTTCTCTCAGCGGTCCGTGTTTTTGTGATCCAATAACTTTCGTTCTCTGTTTTCCCAATCTTTTCACCCCATAGCCCTCTTCCTTGTGTAAATCACAACTCAAAAAAATCCAAAAAAAACCATTTCCTTCTCTGTTCTCATTCGTTTATTCATTCTTATTCGTTCGGTCGTTCGTTCTTCGACCACGTGTTTCTCCCCCATTTCCCCAGATAGATTGTCAAATTTCAACTCGTTATTTTATCGTCCATGCGTTATTGTTTTGATTATAGTTACTTTTGGTTTGAATTTCCTGTAACTTGTAATTATTTAATCATGTTCTGCTCCTCGTGTGCGGCCTTGTAGTTGTACCCCCGTCGGTGTTTGTTATCTTAATCGTGTTTTGCTTGGCTCTTAGTTTTTTTCCCTTCTACCCCGAACATAATACTCTGTCTAACGTTCTAAATCCCCACCTCCCCCCCCACCCCCAAAAACCAAACAAACAAACAAAAAAACCAAAAACATTTATTTTCCTTTCTCCACGTGTACTGTTGACTCATCCTGTATTTTCTGTCCAGGTGTGCTGTTCGCCCCGCCCCCATTAACTCCTTGCCATCCACCGCTTGCCCTTCACGTGACTCGTGGTGGTCCCTCTCGGCTCTCCCCCCGTTGGTATTTTTGTGCACATAATATTGTTCACGGTTCTGTTTAAATATTATTTAAATATGTATAACCTTTCCCCTTCAGTGTTTTACTCAGTGGTATTTTACAACACGCTGTTTTTCTTCCTATTTAAAAGGCTTTTCTCAATTTCCTCTCCAACTCATTCCACCTCAAAAAAAAGAAATTCAATATCTTATACGTCTCCCTCACTACATGGTCTAAATTCACATTCATTCCATCCCTCCTCCATCATTCTGAACCGGATTGCTAACTTGAAAATCACAACAAACCCAATTTGTTTTCAATGTTCGTCTTTCATTAATCATCCACTTTTTAAACTCCCCTCTTGCCCCTCCCATCCAAATCCCTCCCCTTGCACCTACACTCCTAAACTCCCTCCTTGCCCCGCCACTCTTAAACTCCCCCCCTACCCCTCCACTCCTGAACTCCCCCCTTGCCCTTCCACTCCTGAACTCCCCCCTTGCCCTTCCACTCCTGAACTCCCCCCTTGCCCTTCCCCTCCTAAACTCCCCCCTCACTCCTCTCCTTCAAAACTCCCCCCCAACCCCTCCTATTCAAATCTCCCCCCATACCATTCCTCTCCAATTCTCCCTCCTCCCCCCTCCTCCTCAAAGCTGCCTCCTCCCCACTTCGTCTCCCTTCTATCTCATACCTCCACCCCCACCAACCTTCTTCTTTCCTCTGCCCCCCCTCAAACAACCCCTCTCTGTGCCTCATCCCTTCACCTTCAAACCTTTCATCCTCCTCATCCTTCCCTTTCTTGGAACTCTTCTGCAATCGCTGACACACTAACAACTGCTCTCCCTACCTCCCCCTCTCATCCTTCATCTTACCCTACTCCTCCCCTCCCCTGTCCTGTACCCGATGCTCCCCCTCTCTCTTCATTAACGGTATGGACCTCAAACATCCGGGGCCTTCGCTCAAACCTGACTGATCTCTCCATACAGGTTGCTTCTGACAATCCAGACTTGATCTGCTTAACAGAGACTTTCCTCCTTCAAGATGTCTCTGATTCCTTAATATCTCTTCCTGGTTACTCCCTCCTCCGGTATGATAGACCTGAGCCTCGGCCTGGTGGTGGGGTGGCTATCTTTATCAAAAACTCTCTTCCTCACTCTCCTTGCACTGCCCTCTCTCCTCCTCACCCCCAGGAGTACCTCTGGCTACGGCTTCCTCTCCGCTCCCACCTTTTGTTCATATGTGTTCTGTACCGTCCCCCAAACAGTGATGACTCCATCTACATTTCACTGTCTGACAACATGGACCAACTTCTATCCACTCATCCCAACTCTCTCTTCCTCATATGTGGTGACTTCAATTGTCATCATGCCACCTGGTTGGGTGTGGGTTCCTCTCTCACCAGTCATGGCACCTCAGCAAAGGACTTCTGTGACTCACTGGGATTGACACAATCTGTCAATTTCCCGACCCGGATCTCAGCCAATGGAGTATCTTCTCTTCTAGACTTGGTTATGACTAACTTCCCTGCTAATGTCTGCTGCTCTTCTTCTGCTCCAATCGGTTCTTCTGATCATGTGCTTGTCAAAGTGGACACATCTCTGGCCATTCTCAGAGAGCCTCCTCAGCGTCGACGAGTCTGGCATTTCACTCAGGCCGACTGGGACGGTCTTCAAGCAGCTGTTGTGTAAATCAACCAAATCCACAACTCGTCCCATAGATAGGTTTAATCTCAATAATATCTTTGCATCATCCTGTAAAATACACCATGCAATATATATGTCAGGATCAAGGCATCATATGAGAAAGATTGGATATATCAGTCAATGTAAGCAAGCCTAGAGTATAAGTGGGTACGTACCATTCAATTCTACATGTCATTGTATAAAGTCGCAGGAGTGGCCTCGAGTTGCGGACGTCCGAGGTCTTATAGACACCGCCCAGCGGTTTAAGTGAGCGTCACACCTGGGTTCAACTTTGGTACATTTTCACCACATTCTCCCCGCCGTTAGAACTATGCTGCCACGAGGCAGGAAGCAAGCGCGCGTCAGCATTAATGGGTAGAGGCTGTATGAAATAAATCCATTATCATTATTACAGGTCAGTCGGTCCATCCGTAGCGGTCAGTGTGGCGAATTACCCTGCCAGCACAGGTTCGGAAACTACCGGGTACGACGTCCCCAAACCCGGAGTCCCCTGCTTCGGAGTAGCCGCTGGAGGCAGGTGTCGGAGGGGCACCTCAGTGCCCTCACCGCTTCAGGCAGGGGTGTATCAGGCGAAGGGAGGGACGGCAGATGTTCCCGAGGCGCTCTCATAGCCTGGTTAGCAAACATGCCCGATACCGGTAGACGATGAGCCTGTGGGTCACAATAGTCTAGTCTCACAGGCCTATGTGCTGGATAAGGTGTACCTTGGGTGTGCTCGCTGTCAAGGTGTACCTTGTCGATATGCAACTCATTACATAAGGTGTACCTTGCATGTGAGGTGTACCTTGTCGAAGAGCGAATGTCCATTCGTCGCAATGCAACTCATTGCAGGCAGATGCGCCGATGTGGAAGATGTGTAAATCCTCTTTACAGTAAGCTGTAACAGTAAGTAAGATTACGTGCCAGGAGGCCATTACAGTAAGTCCGTTACAGTAAGTCTGTACCTGCCATGGCTCCCATGGGTACATGGTCGATCCACGTTAGATCCTTGGCTCCCAAGGGTACATACGCATTACAAACTCTTGTTTCGGCACGCGAAGCTACCGTTTGCAGTGATCGCACGAGACACGAGCGGCCTCTGAAGGCTGCCTGGACGACCGGCACGGCTGATTACGACGACGCACAAAACGACCGAAATGCGCAGAATCCCCCGGGATGCATATGGCATCCTGGCCAGCTGTACAGCGTGCGCGGAGGATCGGAGACGATCGGCAGACCGAGAGAGAGTCCCGGCTGTATAATCTAGATGTCGAGATGATTGTCATGCTAGAAGTCCCGGATGGATTGGCCATCCCCGGATGTCCGACCGCTCCATCCATGCAACGCCATCATTGCATGGCACGGATCCAGCCGGACCGCGGAGGGATCGACCATCCACGGATGCAATGGCACAGAGACCCAAAGACAGCCATCGTCCCGGATGGACTGTCCATCCACGGCTGTCCGACCAATCCGTCCATTCAACACCCTCATGGAATGGCTCGGATCGACCATCCATGGACTCCAAATGTCCATCCTGGGCCCCCACAAGGGGCGAGGTGGGAGGCGTTATACCGGACGGCACCCGGGCGAGCAACAATAACCTCCCGAGCCCCCACAAGGGGCGAGGCGGCCCGATCACAGGGAGGGGCCATGTCGAGCAAAGGTGGCAGACAAAGGTGGCAGACGCTCCTTACCCGGAGCGACAGAGCCATGGGTCACGGTGTACCCCAGAAATTAATCCATCGTGCGTAGGGAGTAGTATTTGCACGTGCGTAGGGAGTAGTTGCACGTATACCAGCGCGTATATAAGTGATACCAGCGCGACCTTGAGGAAGCGCTGCAGAGTAGCAACATGGTCATATCCCTTGGACATATCCACAAACCGTAAGATTAACGAGGTAGACGAAACATCTGTTAAGGCACCCGATGAACTCCCTAGACGGCGCTGGCGCGCGACCCTGAGGTAGCGCCACGCTACGTTGTTTACGTCGTTTACGTAAAGGACATGTGGTACGTAGTTTACCAAGGTACAGGGAAATGTAAATGAATCCCCGATGAGATTGCGGGAAGCACGCGATGACGCTGTAAAGCAATTTACGCTGTAAAGCATTACGTTAATGACGCTGTAAAGCAAACGCGTGATATAGGCGATGACGTCATCAATTCCGGAATCTAAAGTCTCGCGTCCATTGGGCAGCAGCATTCGAGCGAGCTCGAGATCGGTATACGGAATACGAACCCGGCCGACGGGCGAAAGTAATATCTAGGGCGCACCGTGTACGAGGGAAACCGAAAGGCGAGCTCGGCCTGTTGCTCCAGTGCGGGTGAGCCCGCCGAGTCGAGGGGCGAGCACGCCGAGTCGAGATGGCGTGCATGCGGGGCAGCGATAGACTGCACGACCTGATGTAGCGTCTCGTTTGTTTTGCTGACGGGTCAAAGCATGAAGGATGAAGAGGCCATTTGGTCCGTCAAGCCTGCTCTACACCAACACCACATTAATTCAATCCAACAGTTTATCTTATTAAATTAATTGGGTGAAACGCGGGGTGTGGAAAAGGAATGAAAGCAGACGGTGTACAATGGTCGCAGGTGTTTAACGAATACGCCGTTTGAAGATCGGGAACAACACATCAGGTAAATACAAAGGACGAAGAAGAACGATCATCTTATGGAATACACATGTATACGATCAACCATCATAAGCATAACCCGAGTGCCGTGAAAGGCTATGAAGGTCCCGCTCGACGTCCTTAGAAATTCATCCGTGCTGCGACGAGTCCTCGCATGGTGCCAAGCGAGCCTCCATTGAGGCGATTCCGGGCAGCGGAGTTCGCCGGCCTCGGGGAGTAGCCACATGCAGGTGGGATTGCGACGGCCGCGATCAGAATCGCCGGCCTCACAGAGTAGAGCCTGCGAGAGGAACCGCATGCAAAGGGGTTCATCCAGCGAAGATGCGGCGCGCGCAACTGGCGCGTCGTGCATTGTAGTGATTCCATCCAGCGACGGTGCGGCGCGTGACTCGCGCGTAAGAGGGGTTCCGACGAGCAGCGATAGGAATCGCCGGCGTCGCAGAGAGGGCCCGCGATGGGTGCCACGTGTGGCTTCGCGTAGGAGGTGATTCCGAGCAACGTTCGGAATCGTGGGCCTCGCCGATATAGTGGGCCTCGCCGAGTAGGGCCCGCAAAAGGGAGCAACGTGCGGCTTCGCGGCGAGGAGGTGCTCGGAAGCAGGATGGGATCGCGGGCCTCCCAGAGTATTAGCACGCGATGGGTGCAGTGCACGACGATTCGCGTGGAGGAGGTGGTTCCACCGAGTATCGAGTGGTCGGAGTGAGCCGATCGTGACGGCGTGATTCCGACGAGCAGTGCGCGATTCGCGCGGAGGAGATGGGCCACCGAGTAGCGAGTGGTCGGAGTGAGCCGGTCGTGACGGCGTGATTCCGACGAGCAGTGCGCGATTCGCGCGGAGGAGATGGGCCACCGAGTAGCGAGTGGTCGGAGTGAGCCGGTCGTGACGGCGTGATTCCGACGAGCAGTGTGCGATTCGCGCGGAGGAGATGGGCCACCGAGTAGCGAGTGGTCGGAGTGAGCCGGTCGTGACGGCATGATTCCGACGAGCAGTGCGCAATTTGCGCGGAGGAGATGGGCCACCGAGTAGCGAGCGGTCGGAGTGAGCCGGTCGTGTCGGCGTGATTCCGACAAGCAGTGCGCGATTCGCGCGGAGGTGATGGTTCCACCGAGTAGTGAGTGGTCGGAGTGTGCCGGCCGTGTGGAGGCATGGCCGACATGGGAGACGTGATCACTCGCGTGGGAATCTCATCTCGGGCCGAGGCACGCATATCTAGGATGAATCCCTCGGACGGAGCCGTTAGCGCTTCCGAGCTGCGATCGGACGGGTAGGCCGGCAGCTCCAAGCGGGTCCGTTGTTCCGACGGGGTTTCGGCCGCAGGACGTTGCCCAGTAGCATCGTTCTCCAGGCATCTTGCCGGAGTCCGTCACGCCTGCTCTGGCATTCGGGTCTCAGGAGAGCAGGTCGCGCTTTGACGACGCGGTCCCGCGAAAGGCTTGCGAAGTCCCATCTTTCGAGGCAGGCCGGCAGCGAGAGTAGTCGGAGCTCCGTTGCTGGAGCTAGCTCGACGGGTCCTCCGCCGGTCATTCTTCTCCGAGTTGGGCCTCGCAGGAGCGCGGAGAATGTCGTGAAACGCTCGTCTGAGATCTGCGTTCATCCGGCCATCGCCAGACTCGTGTCCCGCCATTTCCGAAGATATTATTGAGATTAAGTGTTGTGAAAATCAACCAAATCCACAACTCGTCCCATAGATAGGTTTAATCTCAATAATATCTTTGTATCATCCTGTAAAATACACCATGCAATATATATGTCAGGATCAAGGCATCATATGAGAAAGATTGGATATATCAGTCAATGCAAGCAAGCCTAGAGTATAAGTGGGTACGTACCATTCAATTCTACATGTCATTGTATAAAGTCGCAGGAGTGGCCTCGAGTCGCGGACGTCCGAGGTCTTATAGACACCGCCCAGCGGTTTAAGTGAGCGTCACACCTGGGTTCAACTTTGGTACATTTTCACCACAGCAGCCATCAATCGTCTGGATTGGTCTCCCATCTCCAGTGCCTCTGACATCAATTCTTCCTGGGAATTCTTCCAAAGCAAACTGATCTCTCTCATGCACAGATTTATCCCATCTCGCCTTCAGTTGTCTTACCCTTCCTCCCGTCCATGGTACACTGAATCTTGTGGTGAGGCAGTTGCCCAGAAACAACTTGCCTTTGCCTCTTGGAAGGCTAATCCAACTGAAGGAAATCTCAGTTCCTTCTACCAAGCTCGGAACAAGTGTGTGTCTACCCTCAGGAGTGCCAGGAAGCACTATCTCTCCTCACTCAAGAATGAACTCTCAAACCTGTCTCCTTCCTCCAAATCCTGGTGGCGTCTGGTCAAATCCGTTTCTGGTGTTTGTTCCCCCTCCATCCCCTCCCTTACCTCAAATGGCCACACAGTTGACATCGCACGTGACAAAGCCGAATGTCTCAACTCTGTGTTTGCCTCAAAATCCTTAGTCCCAAACCCATCTCTCTCTGTTCCCACCTTTCCCAGTCGAACCAAACTGCTCCTGGACTCTGTGACCTTCTCTCCTGACAAGGTGGAGGAGTTTTTGTCAAACCTCGACTCTGATTCTGCAACTGGACCAGATGGCATCAGCCCACGGGTCCTAAAATCCTGCTCTGCCGCTCTATCTCACCCTCTCTCTGTTCTTTTCACCCTATCTTTTGCTCAAGGTCATCTGCCAGCATCCTGGAAATCAGCAAACATTACCGCTTTACACAAAAAAGGTGCAAAAACAGATCCTTGCAACTACAGACCAATCAGCCTGCTCCCAATTATCAGCAAAGTCATGGAATCCATCATTGCTTCGGATATGAAATCTTTCCTCTTCTCCAATGGCTTGATCTCTGATCATCGATTTGGTTTCAGACCAGGTCACTCTACTCTGGACATGCTGCTTCTGCTGTCTCAACAATGGATGGAGGTCCTCAATGCCAAACAGGAAATCAGAGCTGTCTCCCTTGACATATCACATGCCTTCGATATGGTCTGGCACCCAGCTCTGCTCACCAAACTCTCCTCCTATGGTATCCATGGAAATCTCCATGCATGGCTTGCGGACTTCCTCTCTGGTCGTAGTCAACGTGTGGCCCTGAATGGATTTCTCTCATCTCCCCTTCCCGTTCAGGCTGGAGTTCCCCAAGGCAGTGTGCTGGGCCCTGTGCTTTTTCTGGTCTTTATCAATGATCTCTCCGACTCTGTGGAAAATCCTCTGTATCTCTTTGCTGATGACTCCACTCTCTGCCGCTCCATTCCTCTTCCCTCAGATCGGCAGTCTACAGCCTCCTCACTCTCTGAAGACCTGGACAAAATCACAGACTGGTCAAACATGTGGAGCATGTCTTTCAATCCTGACAAATCTCACACTCTTACTATGTCGCTCCGAAAAGATCGACTGGACAACCCTCCCATCTACTTTCTCAACAATCCTCTCCAAGAAGTTCTGTCGCTCAAGCTTTTGGGTCTCACCATCTGCCATGATCTTTCTTGGGAAAACCACATTTCCAAGCTGGCCTCCAAAGCCAGTCGCCGACAGTCATCCTCCGTCGTGCGAAGTCCTTCCTAGGCACACCTGAGCTCCTCACCACATACAAGGCTTTCATCCGCAGCTCAATGGAATACTGTTCTCCCCTATGGGCTGGTGCTCCTGCCTCACACCTGGCTCGGCTTCACGCTGTTGAATCCAAAGCTTTCAGAATCATTGGAATCTCCTGCGATGAAGCTATCTCTGAGGGCCTTTCACTCACTCACCGCAGGCAGGTAGGTGGTCTTTCTGTCTTCTACCGACTCCTCTCCGGCCTTGCTCCCCCAGCTCTCTCTGTGCTCTGTCCCCCAAATATTCCTACAGGTCGCACAAGATCTGCCAGCCACCCTCTGATGGTTAAACTGCCGAAATCTCGGCTCTCTGCTCACCTTCACTCTTTCATTCCTCTTTTCTCCCGCCTCTGGAACAAACTCCCACACTCACTTCAATCACACTCCTCCCTCCAGGTCTTCAAAACAGCTGTTCACCACCATGTCTTATCTTCCCCCATCCAAAACCTTGTTCTTTTCTACCCCCACTAATTCACCCCAGATCCACCTTGTTTGAAATTCCAACTTCTTTCCTGGAAGTCTTGGCAGTGTCCATATGTTTCATACCTCTCCCACCCCCCCCCCCTTCCCATGCCTCCCCCCCAAAGCCCTCTCCCTCCCACAGTTCTCTCGATGTCTCCATGTCTCTCGGTCCCTGCTCTCAAATGTTGTGTTTGTGTCCTTCCCCCTCTCTCCCCATCTTGTCTACCGCTCCCGATGTTATTTGTTTTGTGTGTCTGTTTGTCTTTCTGTGTGATTAATGTTCGCTCTTTCACGAGCCTCGATCTTGTATACAAAAAAAAAAAAAAAAAAAACAGCGGCAAGAGCTACCTGTAGGTCCCGTGATGACATTCTGGGGTTCTTAGAGACTTCTTTCAGCATCTTGCCGTCTGCTCTCGGGCTGAACTTGCTGGGACGGCCTGGCTTGAACAAGTTGGCAGTTGTTTGGAATCTTCTCCACTTGTCGATGATATTGCGGACAGCCGAATGATTGATTTCAAATTGTTTGGAGATCTTTTTAAATCCCTACCCAGACTCGTAGGCATCTACAACCTTCTTTCTGAAGGCCTCAGAGAGCTCTTTTGATCTAGGCATGGTGACGCCACACACTTCAACAACAAAGAGCAATCCAAACTAAATGTCTGAGGTTTAAATAAGACAGGTTCCTCCAAGATCCTCTCTTACGATGTTCTAATCATTTGCACCTGAGCTGGTACACCTGATTATAATTTTAGGTATTTGAAGTCGTGATAAATGTAGGGGTGTACTTACTTTTTCCACATGCAAAATTTGCATTTATGTTTATTTAAATTATACAATGGACTACAAAATGTAAATGTTTCATGATATTTGTTATATTATATCACCTTTATCTATCTATATTGTTGAAATGAAGATCAAATAGATGTATGTTGAAATATGTTGAAAAAGTCTACACTTTACATGGGGTGTACTTACTTTTTCACGTGGTCCAGAAACCCTGGGCACATTTTGAAGAACGATACCTGCAACAAACAACTAAGTTTGTTATTGTGCTTTGGTGCAACACAAAACATGATTACTCGTAAATGGATGTGACTGCTTCAACATGCATAGACATTACGTGATACGCAACAGGGTGAGGTGCATCACGTGATACGCAACAGGGTGAGGTGCATCACGTGATACGCAACAAGGTGAGATGCATCACATGATACGCAACAGGGTGAGGTGCATCACGTTATACGCAACAGGGTGAGGTGCATCACGTGATACGCAGCAGGGTGAGGTGCATCACGTGATATGCAGCAGGGTGAGGTGCAGCAGGGTGAGGTGCATCACGTGTGCGCAGCAGGGTAAGGTACAGCAGGGTGAGGTGCATCACGTGATACGCAGCAGGGTAAGGTGCAACAGGGTGAGGTGCAGCAGGGTGAGGTGCATCACGTGATACGCAACAGGGTGAGGTGCAGCAGGGTGAGGTGCATCACGTGACACGCAGCAGGGTAAGGTGCATCACGTGATATGTATCTGGGTGAGCTTCGCTCATTGTGCTGCACGCGTTTGTCTTTGCATTAGTTCAGTTCATTGTGAATAAGATGCCCTAATATGACGGAGGATATCGCTGTTCACGCTGTACGCTTGTATTCTGTATCTGGAAATTTGGCTGAAGTTCACAGACATCTTGTCAAAGAATGTGGCCCCGACGCAATTGACAGAAGAACCATCGACAGAATAAACAAGCAGTTTGATGAAACCGGCAGCATTCTTCCAAAACAGTCACCAGGTAGGCCTCGTACTGTTCGAACTGAGGAAAACAGAGCGGTCATTCAACAATAACTCGACAGTAACACACCATTATTAACTCGTCGTTTATCAAACATCACCAACATAAGCCGATCATCGATTCGAAGAATACTAAAAGACCTTAATGTGAAACCATACATACCTAGATTAATTCACCAACTATCTGAGGATGATTTTGACAGGTGCGTTGAGACATGTGAGACATTGCTTGGGTTAATAGATATGAACAATGATTTGCAGAACAGGATCTTGTGGTCAGATGAATCCAAGTTTACTTTTTCTGGTTCTGTAAATCATCATAACAGCGTGATATGGACAGTAGACAACAGTAGTGTAATAATGTTGCTTCTGGGACACCTCCGTTTAACATGGGAAATCCCTATCTAATGTCATTTACCCCCTTGTCTTTTTCAAAAATCATAAACACCTCTATTTCTCCCACCCTCATCTTTATGAACCTTTTGTCTGTAGTACCTATCCTTAATGTTGTTCATTAGACCACTCAAACACTACAAATATTTGTTTTCTCTTATAGACCTATCATCCTTCTTCTACATATCATCTGGCAGATTAATCTTTGACCCACTCAAACATTGACCCATTCACTTCCATATTAATTCTTTCCCTCCCTCATTGCCCCTAAACACCTCTATTTCTCTCACCCTGTTCTTTACGAACCTTCTAACCTTTTGACATGTTATCCTTATTCATTAGACCACTTAAACACCTGTGATCCTTCTGACCTCATGGACCTTTTAACCTTTTACTCTTAATATCATCTGGTGAATATAACCCACTCAAACAACGACCCTACAAATATTTGTTTATGTGTGGGAAATAATTTAATTCTCCTACAACTCTCTTCACCATCTAATACATTAACAAAAAATATGTTTGAGTTTGGTTCTTTATTAAGATATTTTAACTGAGCTAAGATAAAATGGTAAACCTCCCTCAATGTTCTTGTTTGAGCGCCTCCAGTGCCACATACCATTTTTTGGTAAGCTCCGCCCACTTTTTGGTAAACCACGCCCATTTTTGGTAAGCTCCGCCCACTTTTTGGTAAACCACGCCCATTTTTTACTAAGCCCGTCCACTTTTTGTTAAGCCACGCCCACTTTTTACTAAGCCCCGCCCACTTTTGCTAAGCTCCTCCCACTTTTGCTAAGTCCCACCCACTTTATAAACTCTTCAGCATTGTATCATTTCCAGGTAATGCATTACATCATTTTCAGGGAATTTCCATCACATCATTTCCAGTTAAGACACGCCCAGGGAATTTCCACAGGAAATGACACACACCCAGCCCTTCTTATAAAAGGCACCGACCACACAGGCTTTTTCAAACACGCTTTCTGCTTCACTTGAGAATGGACTCCTATGCCGAAATGGAATGGGATAACTTTGCTATTCCTTGGAGTCCTACTACCTGTGTAGAACTCAACCTTCAGATTGATGAACTGGACTCGAACCTCTTATCAATGGAGGTAAGTTTGTTTATTTATTTATTTATTTATTTAATTTTTTTTTTTTTTTTTTTTTTTTAGATGAGACTCATGTAAGAGTTAACAAAGTTTATTTTAATATTCATAGAGCTTGATTTATACAAATAAAAATATTGTATTAAATTAATACATTGTTATTTTCTTTCACAGGAAATTGTATCTGAGATACGAAATGAAAATTCTGCTTTTAACACAACTTGGGATGAAGTTATTTTTTTGTTTGAAGACATTTTGAACAACCAAGACCCCCAGAACGAGTTCTACCTTGATGACCCAGCCAAAGAGTTATACCTTGGAGATCCACAAAATCCTGAAAAAGAGTTTTACCATGATGATACTTGTTGTGAGTTATCAAAACAAAACCCACTGAACAAGTTCTACCTTGATGAGCCAGAATACAAGTCATACATTGGAGACCCACAAATTTCTGAAAATTGGGAAAGGGGAGTTCTCCCTGATGGTCCGCAGTTATACTATGTGAGACACATCATAGAAACCCTAAAAAATTGGGCAAGGAGAGTTCTCCCTGATGGTCCGCAGTTATACTATGTGAGACACATCATAGAAACCCTAAAAAATTGGGAAACGGGAATTCTCCCTGATGGTCCGCAGTTATACTATGTGAGACACATCATAGAAACCCTAAAAAATTGGGCAAGGAGAGTTCTCCCTGATGGTCCGCAGTTATACTATGTGAGACACATCATAGAAACCCTAAAAAATTGGGAAACGGGAATTCTCCCTGATGGTCCGCAGTTATACTATGTGAGACACATCATAGAAACCCTAAAAAATTGGGCAAGGAGAGTTCTCCCTGATGGTCCGCAGTTATACTATGTGAGACACATCATAGAAACCCTAAAAAATTGGGAAAGGGAAGTTTTCCCTGATGGTCCGCAGTTATACTATGTGAGACTTATCACGGAAACCCCAAATATTTCTGAAAATTGTGGTTCTACCTTGGGGACTTGGAAAGATGGTTATATTTTTGGAGACTCGGAATGGGGGTTTTGTTTTGATGACTCGGAATGTGATACCTATCTTGGAGGCTCAACAGGAATGTGGTTATACCTTGGGAACTTGGAAAGTTGGTTTTATTTTGGAGACTCTACCTGTGGGGTCCATCTTGGAGACTCTTTGGATTCTAAAGCAATGAACAATGTTCTTTGTTTAATGACGCTTGATTTAAGCAATATCAAGAAAGTTCGAGGAAGAAAATGCTGGAAAATTCTTTCTTCCCATTTCTACTTCTTCAAACTTGAAAGCCTTGAAAGACAGAATTGGAAGAAGAGGAAAAAAAAAAAATGAAATACATATTTTTTAAAAAGAAGAAAAAAAAGATTATGTTAGGGTTTGGGTGGGATTTTGAATGTGAGGGTTAGGGATGGGGTTGGGTTAGGGATGGGGTTGGGTTAGGGTTGGGATTTTGAATGTGAGGGTTGGGGTTGGGTTAGGGATGGGATTGGGTTAGGGTTGGGATTTTGAATGTGAGGGTTAGGGATGGGTTGGGGTTGGGTTAGGGATGGGGTTGGGTTAGGGTTGGGATTTTGAATGTGAGGGTTAGGGATGGGGTTGGGTTAGGGATGGGGTTGGGTTAGGGATGGGGTTGGGTTAGGGATGGGGTTGGGTTAGGGATTGGGTTGGGTTAGGGATGGGGTTGGGTTAGGAATGGGTTGGGTTAGGGATGGGGTTGGGTTAGGGATGGGTTTGGGTTAGGGATGGGTTTGGGTTAGGGATGGGTTTGGGTTAGGGATGGGTTTGGGTTAGGGATGGGGTTGGGTTAGGGTTTGTATATTATTATGACTCACTCACACATACACAAAAGTTAAGCCCCAACTGAAAAGTTGTGGGATTCTGTGTTTGGGGTTCACAGATTTAAAAACGTATCCCCATTATACACACTCAAAAGTTAAGCCCCAACTGAAAAGTTGTGGGATTCTGTGTTTGGGGTTCACAGATTTAAAAACGTATCCCCATTATACACACACAAAAGTCAAGCCCCAACTGAAAAGTTGTGGGATTCTGTGTTTGGGGTTCACAGATTTAAAAACGTATCCCCATTATACACACACAAAAGTTAAGCCCCAACTAAAAAGTTGTGGGATTCTGTGTTTGGGGTTCACAGATTTAAAAACGTATCCCCATTATACACACACAAAAGTTAAGCCCCAACTAAAAAGTTGTGGGATTCTGTGTTTGGGGTTCACAGATTTAAAAACGTATCCCCATTATACACACACAAAAGTTAAGCCCCAACTGGAAAGTTGAGGGATTCTGTGTTTGGGGTTCACAGATTTAAAAACGTATCCCCATTACATTTTATTTATTTATTTATTATTTTCAAGGGTATTAGCTGCTTACTTGTGTTTTTTGTAATTCTTGTGAGTAAAATGAACCCAAGATTTCTTCTCCATTTAAATCATATAATTTGTAGGTCCAAGGGACTGTATCCATTACATCAACGATTTTAAATAATTCATTAGTCCATCTCTTTGTATAACCTTTCTCAAAATGGCTTTTCCATTTGTATATTCTTACAATATCACCAACTTTAAACTTGGGCTTTCTCAAATTAATCTCCTTTTCATATTCTAATTTTGTAAATGTTTCTGATGGTTTTGATTTTGTTGATGAATGAACTGTATTATTGTAATTATCTACAATATCCTGAATTAAATACACCCATTTTTGAGAACTGAGTTGTGTGAATTTTTTATATAATTTCTCTTTTAAAGTACGATTAAAACGCTCAATAACAACTGCCTTTCCTTCATTAAAGGTGCTGTATAATTTAATACCCTTCCCCTTAAGAAATTTCATGAATATTTTGTTATAGAACTCTGTTCCCTCATCAGTCCATAACTTCTTTGGTTTCCTTTTATCCCGATCAAATATTCGCTTAAAGGCTAACATTAAAGTATCACCCTTTTTATTTTTTAAAGGGACAACCCAGGCAAATCTACTCCTCAAATCAATAACGGTTAAAGCATACCTGTATCCCCTGTCATTATTCAATTCAATTAAATCAGCGGACCATATGTGGTCGGTGTATTTAGAATAAACCTTCCTTCTTTTAAACTTTGTGATTATAGGTTTGTGTAATTCTTCAGCCAAAAGCTCCTCAGTCTTGATGACATCATTAGAGCCTAATAGTTTTTTGAGGAATAACCAAGACCAAGTTTCAATTTAGCATTTATCAAATTTCTCACAATAAACCTATCAACTTTCTCTCTCAACGTTGGATTTTGTATCAAAGACAAATTATACAACATTTCGCTGTCGGCTTTATGTTTTTCAGTCAACGTAGTGGTATCCCCATAAGCAATATCATGCTTCATACACACATCATCAACCCTATTTGTAGGTTTAGACCAAGGTTTAGGATTGTTAGCCTCATCTAATCTTTTATCCAAGTTTGTTCCTGGACCACAGAAAGAATACCCTGGAAGGTGTAATTCCCCTGGAATTCCAGTTGTTGTAAATTTACTTCCTGACAGAAACTTTTGTATGTCTCCTCCTCTTTTAGGAGAGATGAATTGGCACTTTTTAGAGCCACACACTTGACATATTCCTTTTTGACAAACTCTATTATTTTTAGCTTTAACATAAGAGATATTTTTAGATTTAGTTTTCTTTTTACATTTGAGACAATAACTCATATTTATTTATCAGAAAAATTCCGACAGAGTATCAAAACCTTTTTGGTTTTCAACATATACATTTCAATCTTGATTTTTAAAACATAAAGAATCCTAAGGAATGCCTTCACTCTCTCCTCCATTTATTTACAAATAAAACTAACTAAAGTCAATTACACCGACATCATCAACCACATAATCTTTTCCTTCTTCTTCTTCTTTATCCCCACTTTCTCATTTAAATCTCCTCCCTGAAACTGAAGACATTGACGTCGTTATTCTTGAAAATAATATTTTCATTAGACTTCTCATTTCTTTATTTTCCTCCTCAGTGCGTTGAGTTTGATTTATTTGCTGTAATACCTTCAATCTTTTATTAATCTCACTGATTTCCATCTTTTTATATTTTTCCTCCCTCTCTCTTTGCTCCCTCTCCTCCTTCTCTCTTTTCTCCCTTTCCTCCTTCTCTCTTTTCTCCCTTTCCTCCCTCTCCTCCTCCTTTTTCTCCCTTTCCTCCTTCTCCTTTTTCTCTCTTTTCTCCCTTTCCTCCCTCTCCTCCTCCTTTTTCTCCCTTTCCTCCTTCTCCTTTTTCTCTCTTTCCTCCTTCTCTTCTTTAACTCCTTCCTCATTTATCTTAGCAATTTTTGATATCAATATTTTCACAGCATTCATTCTTTCTTTATTTTCCTCTTCGGTGAGTTGAGATTTATCTTCTTGCTGTAATACATCCACTCTTTTTTGAATCGCTCTGATTTCCATCTCCCTCTCCCCCCTCTCTCTTTGTTCCCTCTCCTCCTTCTCTCTTTTCTCTCTTTTCTCCTTCTCTTCTTCAACTCCTTCCTCATCCCTTGCTACCCTTGAGTTTAAACCCCAAAGAATATTATACATATACTCATCTGGATTTTGAGATATTCTTGTATCTATAATTATTTTTCTCATAATAGGATACCAATAAGATTTGTTGACGATTTCTAAAAGAGTTTTATATTTCATAACTTTGAGAAGTTCATTTTTATTTAATATTTTAAACAAGTCTCTATTTGTGGGTTTAACAATATCAGTATAAGGCCAGTTTTTTATGACAAAATTCCCATGTATATGCTCCAAATCATAAGGTATGTAATACCGAGCACCCTTTTCTTGTAGGTATCCTTGAATACAAAAATTATAATTCTCTTGTAGTCTTCTTCCTGCCATTTATGTATCAGAAATATATGTGAGATTAATATTATGACAGGTAATACCACCCCATCTTCCCACTACCAAATCGGTTTGTATTCCTCGGCTTTCTATCCTTATCTCATTACCTTCCTTCTTTGTCATGCGAACCATCGCTATACTATCATATATTTTTATTTTCTTAAAATCACGTATTTGTTGTTTACTAATTGTACTTCCACATAAATCCTTATCTTCACCAAGTGGATAATATTCTTCTTTACGAGACTGATTTAAATAATGTAGGTCTTCTATGTTTATTGAAAAAGACCAATTATACCCTAAATCAGGCATATCATACCCCCATTTATTAATTCGCATATTAACTAAATGTCCTTCTTTATAAAATTTAATTGTAAGCAGGTAGTTAAATTCAATGAGGAAAGGTGTATGGTCAGTATAACCAGGTGTTGTGGTTGTAAATTTTACTTGTTTCACAAAACGTGCTGTTTTCTTTAAAGATATATATTGTGATAAATCACTGAATCTAATGAAGTCATTCGCATCTGTAGGGTTTGGATAATTGATTAATTTATAAGTATTCTTCATATTAATATTTTTACTTACACTATATTTTTGTCGTTCAGCCTGTGCCTTTGTATAATAATTTGATAAATCAATATCCTGAGAGGATTTTCCAAAGATAGAACCATCTTTTCCAACATAGGTCATTTATATTAGATAAAAAATGATATCATAAAAATTTTCATTATTGTTGAGTTGAAATAATACATATAAACATAATTGGCCACAACATTTAGAATTAATTTCTTGAACTTGGAATGTTTGATAAACACCATTCTGTAAGAATTGTATTACTTCAACAGGTGGTGGCATACCATAACTATCAAAATAATATTTATCCTGACTATTATGAATACAAACCCAATGAGAACCATTCTGTGTGTCTAAATTCATAATAATATTCTTTGTATTCTTATTTATATGTATTAATTCATCTCTCATACAAATAACCACATTATCAATTTTTAGTGTTTTACAATACTTAGCTAGTTCTATATTTGACGTTGTATTCTTTCCAAATTGTTTAAACCATTTATCCATTTATTTATGAGAAAGATACAATCCATTACCCCGTTTAGTTAGTTTAACACCCGCTTGAGCGATAGAGGAAAGCATATCTCCAACCAACAATCTAGCTTTATCAGGTAGACTTTCAAGTTTTTGAGCAAAATCTACAATTACACCACTTCCACTAATTTGTTTCTCCAACTCCTTGTTATGTCTTTCCAATTCTTTTTGAGCTTTTAGTTGTGCCTTCCTTTCGTTAGCAGTTTTTACCGCTGCTGAAATACCACCAGTCAATGCTCCCGCCGCACTTAAACCAGCAAATAAAGGAATTAGAAACGGGAGAAATCCTCCTCTTGACTCATCTATTGAATATTTCTTTAACATAGGTTTCGTCATTTTAATTTTAAGTGATCCAACATCATTTAGTGTTTTTACTTGTGTGTGTGTGAGTAAAACATCAATTCTTACAGCTCCTTTTCTTTGAATTGTATTAACATTAATAATACAAGGCTTTTGATTTTGAATACAAGATGTTAATTTATTAAGATTGATTTGATTAACATATACCCCAACCATTTATTTATGAGAAAAAACCTATGTGATATTAATCATAACACCATTATCTGTATTAATCTGTAATTCTGTTTCCTCCAAAAGCAAACAATATGCATTAACCTCTTCACTCTCCCCTCTTTCAATGTATAGAGAAGTATCCACTCGATTAGACTTTATAGTTTCCTTTTGAGAACTCAGGTCAATTGCGTAGATTGTATATAAACCTTTAAATGCAACCATATCCAAAATAGGATCATTATTACCATTACTTTCACACACTTTTTGGTAGGACTTGTAGGCTTCCGCATAATCATTTTTTTCCCAATCAATTTCCAATCTATCTCGCGGATAAAATGTGCCATCAAGAGAAACCCGAAGTTGTTTCACCTTAGCATTATCACTCAGCGCATTATTCTTATTAGTACCCTCCTCTCCATCTGGTTTTTTAAAAATGAGCCATAGGTATCGTGGCTTTCCTTCAAGAACACCCAAATTCCAAGTGTAGGTAGTGTGTTCCAGTTTAACGTGTTGACATCTTCTTTTAAGGTATGATACATTTAGCGGTTTCTTTGAGTTAAGTCTTCTATTTAACATCTCCTCCGTTTTAAGATTAGGAGTATATTCATTGATATACCAACACAAATCATTAATAACAAATTTATTATTGTCGCCAAAAGCATTTTCAGCCCCAAAAAGCAATCTATTTACATTATCATTCCTTTGTAGTTGAAATCTAATTTTAAGACCATACAAAACTTTATCATAATCACAAAATCCAAATATACCTTTAAGAGGTACTGCTACGGTAAAACTATTCTCAGCTTTTGCGTCATCATTATACATTGACTTCCTTTGACTATAACCAGGGTCTGTGTTTGTTCCCGTTGACATATCAGGAATAAAGCCTTCAACAGCTCCCTTACCCATTCTATCACCAAACGAATATAGTGTAAATTTCATCATTTCAGATGTAGCAGAGACATAATCAACCGCTTCAACCTCTTGTGTTCCAATATACAGGCGAACACTGTCAAACATTTTCCAGAAGAAATCATTTACGAGTGTAGCATTAGTATTATTCGCAGCCTTAGTGAATTTAAATTTACACAGCAAGAAACTATCAGCTATATTCAAGTAAGTTTGTTGATTATTTATTTCAAAACTTTTTGTTCCGTTTGAATTCCAGTCGGTTCCTGTAATAGCATTTACCTTAAAATAGTCTTCCTTTTTAGTAGAGTTTGAAATGATAATCGTATCATCCAAATCATAGATACTATCAATCGCTTCCATACTTGTATTTATATAGTATTAAAATTGTTGAAACCCTGACCCAAGTATTTTAATGATTTTTTGTCGTTCTTGTGAAGATAGTTGAGTTTTACCTTTTTTAATTTCTTTGATTGCTTGTAATTTATGGGACTCCTTTTGAGCATCTTTTATACTCTTTACAACACCTGCTACATTTCCCATGAGAGAAGCAGTTGAACCAATTAGGTCTTTATGTTTAAGAATGGTTGAACCAATACCCATTAGAGTATCAATTATCCCATCTCCTTTATTTCGAAATTGATGACCCACACCCCGTTGTCTCTTAGGTTTATAGTATCCTTTACCCACATACCTTGTATAGTCTGGTGAAAGGAACATGCCCTCCCCTGTAATTATTTTATATTTTCCCAACTCGTGTTTTCTTACAATAACCATTATTTATTTATTGAAAAACTTCACGTAGGTGAATTCTGATGGATATAATTTCATCATTAAAGGATATCATACGATTATCTTGGTCGGTTATCCTAAAATTTACTCTGTATATGGTTTTTCCTGACACAGGTAAATAGACAAGATTTTTTGGTTCCATATTAAATTTATAACCAATCGGGGTTGAGTATGCACTGAATGAAAATATTGTATTTGTTCTTATTCCATCGTTATAAGCACCATCAATCAAATCACAATGAATTAATACTGAATTTATACCGGAGGATATTTGGATAACATTATCACTGTAAAACGTCCCGTTATTTTCAATCTTTTTTGAAGAGAAACCCAATAGGTCTCTAAACGAATTTTCAATCGTGAAATCAACTTTATAATTATTTTTAAGTTTAATAGTTGATTTTGAAGTGTGTTTTTGAATATCTATTACAATATTTTTTGGTTCATCACCTTTTTCTTTCATAAGGCGAGAGACTTCTGAAGATATTTGAGAAATCTCGTAAGCTCCAGGTGAAACGGTTATAGTTTTATATCCACTTCCTGGATTATAACTAAACTTGTTGTTTTTCTCTGTGATATTAAAAAGGGTATTGTAAGTTTCCATTGACAACAAAGATGCCTCATATGAGGTAAGGGGGTCAAGTTGTAGTGGGTAAGGGAATGAAGCTGTGTAATCGCTCGTTGTGAAATTAAAACTAAGAATTGTGCTTCTCATCTTATTTAATATCTAATAAAATATCTTTGTATTGACATTTATTAATTATTTTCATGTTCATCAACTGATCTAAAATGGCTGAGGATTCATTAAAACAATTGTTGTTTCCAGCCTTCTTACTACCTAATAACAATAATAGCCTATTAACTAATTGTGATGGGTCATTTGGAAGAAAACTAACACCCGAACCAAGCTTACTTAAAGCATCAATAATATGTTTCTCCTTCTCATTCTTCTTACTTTTACCAGCAACAGAAACTCCATAATCAAGTGTATTTAACAACTCAATATATACCCTATCTTCCTCTCTTTCCATATCAAGTGGTTCCTCAAAATATTTTGAACCGCTGAATCCGGGGTTTGTTAGAAGAAACATTAATCTTGGAGTTAATTTAACATTTGGTTGAGTAGAACTCAAGAACATCAATTCATCATTAAATATCAATACCTTTTCTTCCACAAGATGAAACACTGCTGGTTCTTCTGTTGGAATGAGACCTGCTCTGGTTTTTGAACCCGCAGAATATTCATTGTTTTGAAGAGCTTCCACAACATAATTAGGGGGTTGATTTACCTGCTCAAGTTTCCGAAATAATCCCTCGTCATCATATTCTAATTCACCAAGTTCTTGTTTTGTTATCTGACTAAAATCTTTGAGCATTTGAAGTTTTTTCGGAGTAAATTCTACCGTGGGAACTGTAGGGTGTTGAGTTTTCAAAAGTGGTTTAAAGAATTTCTCTTGTTTTCTTTCAAAGGCTTCTTCACCAGTTAGTTTCTGTCTCCGTTTCTTCTTTATCTCTTCCTGTTGTTTAACAACTTTTGAAACTAATTGTTGATGTTCCTTAAACTTTCTTTCTCTTTCTTCAGTATTCATTTTCTGTATTTATTTATTGAAAAATATCATTTAGTATCTCATCTTGTTTCACAACAATATATTTATATTTTCCAATCGTGTGTTTCATATAATTTTCAAATTCTTTTTTACTACATAACGTAGAGCAATTATCTCTCCAAAAATTATTTACATCTATTGAATTTAACTTAAATAAAATAAAAGTATTGGCATTGTTTCTTATTGAGCGTCGAGGGAGTTGAAAATATGATTGACTAAGATATATACAATTACAAGAAGAATGTCTCCCTCTTGTATAGTAGCTATCCATTACTGTTTGGTTTCTCTCATTAACACAATCATCAAAGATGACAAGGTTCTTTTTTGATTTATCTAAATCTTGAGGTGAAGGTATATCATCTGTATTATCACTGAGAATACAAGTTATGGGTTTCGATTTTGATTTCTGTGTATCACAAAATAATTGTATTATATCATCAATATTATAATCATTTAGTTTGTTTTGAAGTTTAAATAAACCGATAATGTCTTCCTTTTTAAGACCCGCATTAAAACCCTGTGAGAGTAGTTGATACTCGGGTTGAAAACTTGACTTTGTAAAAATTATTAAATTATCATAATCTAAAAAATTAGAACCAAGGAGCATCTTTAAAAGTAAACAGGTTTTTCCACATCCGCTTGAACCAACTATTAGACATCTCAATGAATTTGGAATGTTTTTATGGTTATTAAATTTTATCTTATTTTCCCAAACGGGTAAAAAATCATTCATTTATATATTTGGAAAACAAGTCATCCAACTTTTTTTGAGCTATTTTAGAAACTCTATATTTTATCCTGAGTTTGGGTTTAATTTCAAAATAATTCATTATTTTATTTATGTAGTATCTTGTATTAACATTTCCATTAAAATTATTTTGAATAATAAATATCATTAAACCCTTATACATTTCCTCAATACAAAGAGTCTCTTTCCTTGTAAGAAATGGTGTATTATCACCATAATGCTTAACATTCATCTCTCTTATTAATCTTGTAAAGTAATTCATTTTTGGTTCTAATTTAAAAGAGTTATATGTTTTTTTATATTTCTTATTATCATTAATTAGAATATAATCACAGAATAAACATTGTTTATATAAATCCTCATCATTAAGCCCCACTCTATCACAAGCCGGACAATTCTCTAATTTATCATATGGAGAGTCTGGAAATTCTAAATATCCTTCAGAACTTATCATATTTATGTGGTAAATTTTTACTTAAACTAAATGTAAGTTTATTCATTAATAAATACAATGTTTCAAAGCACAAAAGACAAATTTCAATCAATCTCTACTTCGGTGAAAGATATAGAAAAATATGTCAAAGATGTTAAATTGAACAAAGATAAATATGGAAATTTTTGGGTAAAACCAGTTATGGAAAATAACATGAGCCCCTCTATTTCATTTAAAGGAAGAGCTCTAACTATACCTGGAAAGACATCCATTAAAGTAAATCTAACAAAAGTTTCTCCTCTACTCCTGGCAATTTATTCAAAGCTTGACAAAGTGATTGACCACGATACTTTGAAAAAGAATGATAAGACCATCAACAATACTCGTGGAGAAATTTGTATTTACTTTAATAATCCAAAGGGTGTAGATCTAAGTAAAATGAATGATGTTAATATTTCTGGTGAAATGTCATTTCGTTCTATGATAGTTAGAGATTATTTAAAGATAACTTTTGATATTAAAAATGTAGAGATTGAATCCGTTTATGAAAGAAAGTATATTGGTATAGATGGAAAGGTTTTTTCTGCTAATTAAATATGAGTCAATACAGCAGTGAAGATTTTACTATTTCATTGAACTCGGACAATAGTGATGATAGTATTTCATTGAACTTGGACGATGGTGATGATAGTATTTCATTGAACACAGATGATAGTTATGATACTAATAGTTTGTGCTCAAATGATAGTTATGAGAGTAGCTTTATTGATGACTCTGAGTATGATTCTGAGTATTCATGTGATAGTTATGACTTAGATGATTCTGAGTGAAAAAGTGTTTTAGTTTAAGCACAGCGATATATATAAAACGGAGCTGTAAAGCCCAAAAGTGTTTTATTTTAAGCACAGTGATATATATAAAACACCACGTTTTCTCACGCTATAAATATGGTTTATTGCGATACTTGCGAGAAGGAAGTAAAATATTATAAACAACATATTCTCACCGCAAAACATACATACAACATTTTTAACAAACTTTCCCCTCTTCCACCTGAAACAAAACACTGTTCTATATGTAATAAAAATATCCTCAAGAAAGGCTTCAAAATACATCTTAAAACAAATCTACATTTATCAAATTTTATCACAACTAAAAACTCTGATGGAGCATTCAAAGGACATATTAAAATAAGAGTCTTTAACTTCAAACCTCCTGAACCAGAGTCTATAGTTGATGCTGTAGAAATAGTTAAACCTGCTGTTCAAACGTTGATTGAAAAAACACTAAAGGAAATGAAACCACTTAAATTTTATATGGGAGTAAAATTAGAAATGACAAAGGATGAAGGAGTTATAGATGCACCATACATGAGAACTGAGCCACACTTTATATCTTCATATCAAGATTTTAAAACATCAGGAGTCTATGATGAACTTATTAAACAAGAGCAAGATGTGGATAATTCAATCGTAGGAAGTGGATTCAATATAGGAAAAATTATTTACATAGACATTCATATTCTTAAATCAGATCCTCTAAAAGCTTCTTCTTACATTGATTTACCCAGTGTTATCAAAAATAGAAAAGCAGTTATCAATATCAAAAATAAAGACAATAAATGTTTTCTCTGGTCTATTTTAGCACACTTACATCCTCCACATTTTCATGATGAAAGAGTATCTCATTATAAAAAATATGAGAATACATTAAATACGAAAGATCTAAAGTTTCCGATGACTTTAAATGATATTCCTAAATTTGAAAAGATGAATAATTTATCAGTTAATGTTTATGGTCTAACAGAAACAAACAACATTCAGGTTTTAAAGCTTTCTGACAATTGTAAACAAACTCATATTAATCTTCTATATTTTAATTCAGACGAAAATTCACATTATACATACATCAAAGATATTGCTAAATTAATAAAACCACAAGTCTGTAAGAGAACAAATAAAATATATATTTGTTTGCGTTGTCTTAACTTCTTCAATTCACAAGAAAGATTAGATAAACATTCAAATTATTGTGGCGAACATAAATCAACGGTAATCAATATGCCTAAAGAAGGCTCAAAGATCACATTCAAAGATGAAAATAAAAAGATCAAACATCCATTTGTTATATATGCTGATTTTGAAAGTATTTTAGAAAAAATTGATACTGCTTCTCCAGATCCAAAAGAATCATACACAAATAAATATCAAAAACATACTCCTTGTGGTTTTTGTTATTATATCAAATCATCCGTTGGTGATAAATATAACAAGTTAGAGATGTATAGAGGCTCAAATACCCCAGAGGAGTTTGTGAAACGACTAGAAAAAGACTGTGTTCGATTAACCAAGATAATGAGAGAAACCAATAAACCAATGTCCTTAACAAGTAAAGAAAAAAGGGAATTTATAAAAAACAATGTCTGTCATATTTGTGAGGAGAAAATTGGTAAAGGTCTAAAGGTTAGAGACCATTGTCATCTCACTGGTAAATATAGAGGTCTGGCTCATCAAAGTTGTAATATTAATTATCAACTCCCCTCTTTCATTCCTGTCTTTCTTCATAACAACGCTCATTATGATACACATCTATTTATCAAGGAACTCTCAAAGACTTCTGGAAGTATCTCAGCTATTCCAAACACGGATCAGAAATACATTTCATTCACAAAAACAATTCACACATCTCCTATTACTCATATCAGATTTCTTGATACATTTAAATTCATGGCAAGTCCATTGGCTAACTTGGTTCAAAATCTAAAAGAGTTTCCATGTCTTTCAGAGTATTTTTTAGATAAAGATTTTCTAACACAAAAGGGAATTTACCCCTATGACTATATGGACTCATTTGAGAGATTCAATGAAACACAACTTCCTTCAAAAGAAAATTTCTATAACAAATTAAACAACAGTAATATATCTGATAAAGATTATGTACACGCACAAAATGTTTGGGAAAAATATAACATCAAGAATCTTGGCGAGTATCACGATTTGTATCTCAAAACTGATGTGCTTTTATTGGCCGATGTATTTGAAGCCTTTAGATCTGTTTGTCGCACTGGATATGGATTGGATCCTGCTCACTACTACACAGCACCTGGATTGGCCTGGAGTGCAATGTTAAAAATGACAAAACAAGATTTGGATTTGATAACCGATGTTGATATGCTTTTGATGATTGAAAAGGCAAAAAGAGGTGGAATTTCACAAGTCTGCTCGAGTAGATACGCAAAAGCAAATAACAAATATCTTCCAAATTATGATCCAACGAAAGAGAGTTCTTACTTGATGTACTATGACGCGAACAACCTGTATGGCTGGGCAATGTCTCAGGCTCTTCCTTATGGAAAACTTAGATGGGTAAAGGAAAAAGACTACAAAAACGTTTTACAAGATGTATGTATCTCTACACAAAAAGAATTGGATGAAGAAAAAGTTGGTTATTATTTTGAAATTGATTTAAAATATCCAGAGGAACTCCATAACCTACACAAAGATCTCCCATTTGCTTGTGAGAAAGAAAGTCCAAAGAAAGAATGGTTGAGTGATTATCAACGATCGTTTGATATAGGTGAATCAACAGAAAAATTACTTACTACATTATATAACAAGAAAAATTATGTTCTACACCAAAGAAATTTGCGACAATATTTATCAAAAGGTCTAAGAGTAGAGAAGATCCATAGGGTTCTAAAGTTCAATCAAAGTCATTGGTTAAAGGCGTACATTGATTTTAATACACAAAGAAGAACAGAGTCAAAAACAGATTTTGAGAAAGACTTTTATAAATTGATGAATAATGCGGTCTTTGGTAAGACTATGGAGAATGTGAGGAAAAGACAAAATATCAGACTATCAACATCTTGGGAACAAGCATCAAAATTAATTAATAGACCGAGTTTTACTCGAGCTGAGGTCTTTACTGAGAACTTTTGTGCGATCCATTTGATTAAAGAGAGTATTGAAATGAACAAACCTATTTATATTGGAACAACAATTCTTGATTTATCAAAGTCATTAATGTATGATTACTTTTATAATAACTTGAGGAAGAAATATCAAAATGATGTTAATCTACTTTATATGGATACAGATAGTTTTATTTTGAAAATTAATACCAACGATGTTTATTCAGACATGAAAAGAGACATTAATATCTATGACACGAGTAATTACAGTCCAGAGAGTGAGTTGTTCTCTTCTAAAAATAAAAAGGTGATTGGAAAGTTCAAGGATGAATTAGGAGGAAATGTCATGAGTGAATTTGTGGGATTGAGGTCTAAGGCTTATGCTTATAAATACATTGTGAATAACGTTGAAAAAACTAATAAGAAATTAAAAGGTGTAAAGAAAAATGTCATTAAAGAAACAATAAACTTTAAGGATTATTATAACTGTTTAACAACAAAGAAAGAAGAGTTTAGAACGATTAACGGAATAAGAAGTTATAAACATCAATTATATTCAGAAGAGGTGAATAAGAAAGCATTGGGGGCTTTTGATGATAAGAGGTTTATTTTAGAAAATGGAATTGATAGTCTCCCTTATGGTTATATAAGTATATAAGTGATAAGCTATATATAAGTGATAAGATATATATAAGTGATAAGATATATATAAGTGATAAGATATACATAAGTGATAAGATATATATAAGTGATAAGTTAAAAAGGGGGGGTTGGGGATTTTAACGGGCTACCGCCGCCTTTTTTACTATTATATAAATGATAGAACCAAGTATCAACCAGACTAAAGAGTGGCGGTGTAATCAACCTTGGTATATAAATGGTAAACATAATGAATGTGAAAAATATCAAATAGGTATAATTGAAAAGGCAACTGGTAAAAAAATTCACAAAACAAATAAGAGAATTAATTTAAATACCGGTGAATTGGGTAAAAAAGATGGAAATATTTTTGAGTGGACGGAAAACTTTGATGGTTGTCAGGAAAATATATACTTTAATTTAAAAATGGTATGTGGCACTGGAGGTGCTCAAACAAGAACATTGAGGGAGGTTTACCATTTTATCTTAGCTCAGTTAAAATATCTTAATAAAGAACCAAACTCAAACATCTTTTTTGTTAATATATTAGATGGTGAAGAGAGTGGCAAGAGAATTAAATTATTTCCCACGCATAAACAAATATTTGTCGGGTCGATGTTTGAGTGGGTTATATTCACCAGATGATATTAAGAGTAAAAGGTTAAAAGGTCCATAAGGTCAGAAGGATCACAGGTGTTTAAGTGGTCTAATGAATAAGGATAACATGTCAAAAGGTTAGAAGGTTCGTAAAGAACAGGGTGAGAGAAATATAGGTGTTTAGGGGCAATGAGGGAGGGAAAGAATTAATATGGAAGTGAATGGGTCAAAGATTAATCTGCCAGATGATATGTAGAAGAAGGATGATAGGTCTATAAGAGAAAACAAATATTTGTAGTGTTTGAGTGGTCTAATGAACAACATTAAGGATAGGTACTACAGACAAAAGGTTCATAAAGATGAGGGTGGGAGAAATAGAGGTGTTTATGATTTTTGAAAAAGACAAGGGGGTAAATGACATTAGATAGGGATTTCCCATGTTAAACGGAGGTGTCCCAGAAGCAACATTATTACACTACTGACAACCCACCATTTACTGTTGAGCACAATGTCCAGTATCAAGCTAGTGTGTCCGTCTGGGCAGACATTTCTTCTTGAGGCATTGTTGGACCAAATATGTTTGAAGAAAATGTGAATGCTGCAAATTACCTTCCAATGTTGGAGCAGCATGTATTTACACTCAATGATGGCCAAATGTGGTTCATGCATGATGGTGCGCCTGCTCATTATGCTGCCAGTGTACACCAGGCTCTTGATTTGAACTTTACGGACAAATGGATTGGCTGTCGTGGTCCGGTTAAATGTCCGCCATGGTCTTGTGATTTAACAACACCTTGTGATTTCTTCCTTTGGGGTTTCCTCAAACACAAAGTGTATGCTCGGAATCCTACAACCCTTAGAGACTTGACACAATTTATCCGTAATGAGACTGCTGCCTTAACGACTGAAACATGCAGAACTGTGTGTCAGAGTGTTTCCTCGTGGTTACAGCTGTGCATAGACAATGCAGGAAAGCAGTTTGAACATCTGAACTGTTTTTGAAGTTTTTGAATTTGAAATTTGAAATTTTTGAATTGCTGTTTCATGTATATTAGACTGATTAGGCTGTTTAACGAGTAATCATGTTTTGTTTTGCACCAAAGAACAATAATAAACTTAGTTGGTTGGTGTAGGCATCGTTCTTCAAAATGTGCCCAGGGTTTCTTGACCACTCTGTATAGTCAGTCTGGTTACATTACCCCTGAGTCCCATTACACTACCCCTGAGTCTCATTACACTACCCCTGAGTCCCATTACACTACCCCTGAGTCTCATTACACCACCCCTGACTCTCATTACACCACGCCTGAGTCCCATTACACTACCCCCCGAGTCCCATTACACTTCCCCTGAGTCCCATTACACTACCCCTGAGTCCCATTACACTACCCCTGAGTATCAGCCAATGTGAAGAACCTGAATGTCTCCTGAATGTTGTTTACAGGCCGAGGACAAGGCAGACATGTTAAACAAAGAGCTTCTGCTCACCAAGCAACGCCTGGTCGATGCCGAAGTGGAGAAGCGGAGATTGCAGTGTGAAGCACTGAAGGTAATCAAACAGGTCCATGTTCAAAGGCCTTGTTTCCTAGCTGTGTATGTGCTTCCGGGTTGTGTTCTGATGTTGTGGCTCACACAATGTGTTGTCAAACAGGTCCATGTTCAAAGGCCTTGTTTCCTGTGGCTGTGCTTCTGGGTTGTGTTCAGATGTTGTGACTCACACACTGTGTTGTCAAGCAGGTCCATGTTCAAAGGCCTTGTTTCCTAGCTGTGTATGTGCTTCTGGGTTGTGTTCAGATGTTGTGACTCACACGATGTGTTTTGTGCCCAGTTCAAGGAAGTCTGTCAGCGTGAAACGGAACGAGCAGAAGCCGAGGTGCACAAGAATCTTGCCATCATCGCTGAATATAAGCAGGTATTTCACTTGTTCTCATTGTTGTTTCAATGATTTTATTTAATTAATCATTGAATGAAGAATTGATCAGTACAGTACCTCTCTCACAAGGGACATCTTTGAACATAAGATGTTCCGGTTGCATATTCAGCCAATGTAGCACTGACAGCATCGAGTAGGAAGAAGCTGATACACTGTGAGCTTAAAGGAAGGTGTTTGGTTATGATCTCAGATTGAAGTAATACAGACACCTGTAAACTTCTGAAACACTGCCACAGTGACGCACCATAGTGGGGTAAATTCTATATTACCGGTGGCACGCCTTGAAATGTAGAACACTGTAAAAAGGGAATGATAACCACATGTGAACATTGTTACAATACTGCTTGTATCAATTCATTGGCAATCCAAACAACATAGGCCATTGGTTAACAAACAACATAGGTCATCGGATTTTTACACATGTGTGGGCAAAGGGAAAGGGGATGAAAGGGAGATACAATCGTTTTTGTTTATAAACATGATTGAGGCTCATGGAAGAGCAAGAGCAGAATGGAAGGGAACAAAATGGAAAGGGGGAAACAACAACAGCACAGAGGAAGTGAGAGTGAGATCAAGGGGAGGGGCAGAAGGACACGTGGGGGTGAATGAGCTACGCACAAGCTGAATTCAATTCAATTATTGGTTTTATTATCAAATCATCGCAACCACAAGCTCAATTGTGAATGATTAAAAATATATACAATGAAAATCAAGAAAATGAAATAAATTGCAATCACTGTAATACAACATGCATTTTAAAGGCCATTTTCCCTGCTAGAGTGGGGGTTATCCTTGCGGTCCCCATGACAATCTTCTCCATCTTGCCCTATTTTCTGCATCTCTCCTTGTTAACCCCCTTGCCCACATTTCGTCTTCCACCATCTTTGGCCAAGTCTTTCTCGGTCTTCCCCGTCCTCTACTTCCTTCTACATTCATTTCCATCACTCTTCTCAACCAGTCACTTTCATCCTTCTTCAACACATGACCAAACCATCTCAACCTGTTCCTCTTCACAACATCAATCACAGGCTCTATTCCCATCATTTTTCGCAATTCATCATTTGTCTTCCTCTCTCTCAACGATACTCCGCACATCCATCGAACCATTCGCATTTCCACCCTTTCCAACCTTCGTTGCTGCTCTACGTTCATTACCCATGTCTCGCTCCCATAAATCATAACACTTCTCACACATGCAGCAGAAACCTTTCCCTTCAGCTTCAACGACACTCCCCTCCTCATCAGCACGCCACTCAGTTCCCTAAACTTCTTCCATGCACATCTCACTCTAGCAACTGTTGCCGAGTCTGATCCACCTTCCCCATTCAGCATGTCTCCGAGCTAGCAAAATGTTTTCACACCTTCCAGCTTCACGCCGTCTCCAAGATCCAACTCAACATTTCCTCCATCTGCAGCTCCCTCTGTGCACACCTTACATTTGAATGTAGCTGCCACACTGGTTAATGACCCTCTCAGACCACTACATTTTTGATGAACCCACTCAGCGCATATTGTACATTGAATGGAGTTCACTCCGACACCCTTCCTGCACACAGCACAGGGCTACTTCCCAGTTCTTTCCACCTCACCACATGCTTTACCACTTGCCACCACCTTCGTCTTTCCGATATTCACCAACAGACCTTTTGTCTCCATACATTCCTTCCACTTGTTCATCTTTTCCTTCAGTCCATCCATACTTTCCGCAATCAACACCAGATCATCTGCATACAACAACTCCCACGGTAAACCCTCCTTTACGTTCAGAGCCAGTACCTCCATCACAGCTACAAATAGTAGTGGACTTCGTACCGACCCCTGATGCACTCCCACCTTCACCTCAAACTCACCACTGTTCCCGTCCTTCGTCCTTACAGCTGTGCGCGCTCTTTTGTACATTGCCATCACTACTCTGATCAACCATTCCTCCACTCCTAACTTCCTCATTGCCCATGTCAATACTTTGCGTGGAACCCTTGTTGTGAAAATCAATCAAGTCCACAACTTTGTCCCATAGGTAGATTTAATAACAATCAGATCTCTGGCATCATCCTGTAAAATACAATCATGCAATATATATCAGGATCTTGGCATCATATAGGAAGGATCGATAATGTTAGTCAATGCAAGCAAGCCTAGAATATGAGCGGGTACGTACCATTCAAGTCTTCATGTCATAGTATAATGTCGCAGGAGTGGCCCAGAGTCGCGGATGTCCGAGGTCTTATAGACGCCTCTCAGTGGTTTAAGTGAGCATCACACCTGGGTTCAACTTTGATACATTTTCACTACATTCTCCCCGCCGTTAGAACTACACTGCCGCCAGGCAGGAATCAAGCGTGCGTCAGCATTAATTGATCGGTGATGTCAATCCATGTCAGTCGGTCCATCCGTAGCGGTCAGGGCGGCGAATTACCCTGCCAGCACGGGTCAGGAAACTACCGGGTACGACATCCACAAGCCCGGAGTCCCCTGCATCGGAGTAGCCGCTGGAGGCAGGTGTTGGAGGGGGCACCTCAGTGCCTTCAGGCAGGGGTGTATCTGGCGAAGGGAGGGACGGCAGATGCTCCATAGGGGGAGCTTCGGGAGAGTCCATAGACTCGTAGTTTGGTTCGTCGATATCCCTATAAGGGTCGATGATCCCACAAGGGGCGAGATTGCGTACGGAGACAGTGGACTCACGTCCATCTGCCGTCATCACACGAGCATGCTCGGGATTAGCCTGGAGTACCTGCACCTAATCCACTAAGGGATTGTACTTGCTCGTGCGAACCGTACGTTTGAGATAGGCCGGCCCCGGCTCAGCGAGCCAACTGGGTAAAGATCGGATACTACCCGAGCTTCTAGGGTGGTGGAACAGTCTTTCGTGAGGAGTCTGGTTGGTGGCCGTACATAGTAGAGCCCTGATTGAGTTCAGCGCCGCAGGTAGCGACCAAGCCCATTTATCTAGGCCCCGGCCGAGGGTCCTGAGGCTTAGCATGACGGCCCTCCATATGATCCCATTGAAGCGTTCGACCTGCCCATTCACCTGTGGTCTGTACGGAGTGGTGTAACTCGAAGTGACTATTTTGGAGCAAGAAGCACCTCACTTCCTGGGACAGGAACACCGCTCCCCGATCTGTATGCACGTAGGCCGGATACCCAAACATAGAAAACAAATTCTGCAGGCACCGTATGACTGTGGCAGCCGTCATATCTGCGCATGTGTAAGCGAAAGGAAATCGCGAGTACTCATCAACGATAGTGAGCAGAAAACGAGAGTTACTCGACACCGGCAGCGGTCCTTTGAAATCCATCGCCAATCTCTCCCACGGTCTAGTAGCCCTGACCAGCGTCCCCATGGGAGGGTTGTAAAAACGCGGTTTGAGTTCCGCACATACAGCGCAGTCGCGGCAAACCCGGCGGATGTCCTCAACCGAGTATGGCAGATTACCACGACGCACAAAATGAGCGCAACGCGTCACCCCAGGATGACACATAGTGTCGTGCAAAGCGCGCAGACCCTCCAAAGTTATGAGACCCGCGCACGTAGCCGGCCTCGATAAGGCGTCGGCGACCAGGTTATCCTTCCCCGGGCGATATTTGATGGTGTAGCAGAAGTCGGCGAGTTCGATACACCAGCGAGTGATTTTCTCATTCTTAATGCGTTGAGCATGTAAGGTGTTGTACATAAACGCCACGCTTTGTTGGTCCGTGATGATTTGGAAGCATCGCCCAAGCAAGTACGGACGCCATCGCCGAATCGACTCGACGATCGCGTACGCTTCCTTTTCGACAGACGAATGCCTCCGCTCAGCGGAGGTGAGAGTCCGCGAAAAGAAAGCCACAGGGTGCCCCCCCTGGGAGAGAGTTGCCGCTATCGCATGATCCGAGGCATCACTTTCTAAGACGAAAGATTTGCTCTCGTCGATCGTCGCCATAGCGGCGCCAGCGATGTCGGACTTAAGGCCCCTAAAGGCAGCCAAGGCGGCTGGCCTCAGGGGAAACGCATCGCAGGCCACAAGTGGGCGGTGTTTCGTGGAGAAATTTTGCACCCACTTAGAATAATGGGCGAACAGCCCGAGAGCACGCTTCAGCGAAGCTCGATCGCAGGGCGGAGCCATATCGAGCAAAGGTCACAGACGCTCCTTATCTGGAGCAACAGAGCCGTGGGTCACGGTGTACCCCAGAAGATCTATCGTGCGCATGGAGTAACAACACTTAGCCTCATTCATGGTTAGGCGATAACTCTGCGCGACCTCGAGGAAGCGCTTCAGATTAGCATCATGATGCCCCTGGTCATGCCCACAAACCGTAAGATTGTCCAGATATACAAAGACATCTGTCAAGTTCTCCTTAGCAACGAGGTCGGCCATAGCCCTCTGAAAACAGGCGACCCCGTTCGTCACCCCAAAAGGTAGTCGGGTGAACTGGTATAACCGTTGACCTGATTCAAAAGCGGTATAGATGCGATTGGCCCCGGAGATAGGGATCTGATGATACGCACTACGCAGATCGAGAGTGCTATACACTGAGTACTGGGCCACCTGTCGAACCAGTGCGTCCATCCCCGGTAGGGGGTAGGCATCCAGCTGTGTAAAGTGATTAATCGTCTGTGAATAGTCGATTACCATTCGTTTGTGATGCGCTTCACTTCACACCACTAAGACCTGGGCCCGCCACGGCGACCGGCTAGGTTCTATGATACCTTCCTTTAAGAGCTGGGCAGTTTCTTCCACAATGAATTGCGCGTCTGCTCATGAGTAGCGCCGTGATTTTACCGCTACAGGTGTGCAGTCCGTGGTCATGTTGGGGAACAGCGAAAGAGGCTCAATTTCCATTCCTGCGAGTGCACACACAGCAAGCGTGTCAGTCCCACCAAATTCCATTTCCAAACGTCCATATCGCTTAAGAAAATCATGTCCTAACAGAATATCAGCACATAAAGCAGGTAAGACCATGAGATGTACATCTGGAAACCTTCGTCCCTTTATCACAAGCTTCAATCGACATTCCCCTTTTGTGCTGAGCCTAAGCCCTTGGGAGGCTATAAAGATCCGCCGTGTTGTCCCAAGGACCGGCCATCCATGTTTATGCACCAGTCGATGATCAATAAATCTATCTGTGGACCCCGTATCGATTAAAGCCCGCGCAAAAATCCCTTCGATCATAAGTGGAATAATGGCCTGAGCAAGGCCGGGTGGACCAGCAGGTATTGAGCCATCCGAGCGAGATGATCGCGCCTCGCGTGTAGATCCAACGCCGGCTACAGTTTTCCGGCCGATCCAGCGCCGGCTGCAGTTTTCCGGCCGTTTTCCGGCGTTCGAGCAGCCCTCCGGAGGGCGCTCGTGCCAAGCGCGTAGTTTGCCGTGCCAAAGCAGGAGCTTGTAGTTCGTATGAGCAACCATCGGATGGCGCTCGTGTCACGCGAGAAGGGACGAAGCCAACTGTAGTTTCACATGCTGAAGCAAGAGCTTGTAGTTCGTACGAGCAGCCTTCGGATGGCGCTAGAGTCGCGCGATGAGTCTCAAAGCCATCATGAGACGTTCGGATACCAGCCAAGTTCGGTCGTGTTAGCGCCAATTGTTTTGGCGGCCCGATGCATCTCACCAAGGCCGAGCGTGTAGCCAGGGGCCCACGAGGAGGAGCGCCGCTCATCAAAGCAGGGTGAGGCGCCCCGCTCTGTGCTTGGCCCGTTGACTCGGCGATAAGCCCATTCAGGGTCGCGCGAGTTTGTGTGACCTGCGCAGCTTTTCGGCAAACTTTTGCAAAATGTCCTTTTGTCGAACACAAATGGCATATCGCTTCCCGAGCCGGACACGCAGACCTGGGATGTTGTCGATTCCCGCAGAAGTAATACTTAGTGTTTCGTACAGGCTTTGGTCTAGTCGCCGCAGCTGCCGCCAAGCCGGAATCCGGGTCCTCCTCGGGAGCGGCCAGGGGTTCCGCTAGTGGGGTCGAGTCCGCTCCCATATCCTCGGCGGTAGCTCTCTCCGGTCGCGCGTGTTGAGAAGTCCCCGCAACGACACGTGTGTGATCATAGGCGTTAGATTGCTCCCAGGCCTCAGCCTATACGTGTGCCAGCCGAAGAGCTTCCGTGAACGTCAGGTCCGCTGTTTCCAAAAGTCGTTGTCTGATAGTTGACGAGCTGATCCCAGAGACAAAAGAATCTCGGACAAGATCATCTTGGACTTGCTCATGAGTGCGTACCTCGGGAGTACTGTCTGCAAGTAGACGTCGCAGCTCTTGGGCGAAGTGATCTATCGTCTCATTGGGCTGTTGACTCCGCGTTGCGATCAGATGCCTGGAATACACCACACTCCGTTTCTTAATGTAAATTCGTTTTAGCTCTGTCACAGCGGCATTGTACGTCATACACTGTTCGCTGCCCCTGTAGACGGTATAGTGTACTTTAGTCTGTAGCACGTCCAGTTTCGTTTCATCAGTGACAACGGCATCCTGGGCTTTGAACTGATTATCCAGTGTCTTGAGCCAATGCGTCAGCTCCGAGCCCGAATCCACTGCTTGTGGGTCGGCGCCGAATATCGGTACCTGGATCATCTTGTGTCCCACCAAGTTCGCCTCTTGTCCTCGAGTGGACGGCAAGACTGATTGTTATTAAGTGTTGTGAAAATCAATCAAGTCCATAACTTTGTCCCATAGGTAGGTTTAATAACAATCAGATCTCTGGCATCATCCTGTAAAATATAATCATGCAATATATATCAGGATCTTGGCATCATATAGGAAGGATCGATAATATTAGTCAATGCAAGCAAGCCTAGAATATGAGCGGGTACGTACGATTCAAGTCTACATGTCATAGTATAATGTCGCAGGAGTGGCCCAGAGTCGCGGACGTCCGAGGTCTTATGGACGCCTCTCAGCGGTTTAAGTCAGCATCACACCTGGGTTCAACTTTGATACATTTTCACTAAAACCCTATCAAATGCTTTCTCCAGATCAACAAACCCAAGAAACAACTTCTTCCTCTTCTCCATGTACCTCTCCTGCAACCGCCTCACAATAAAAAGCGCGTCTGTCGTTCCTCTTCCTGGCATAAATCCAAACTGCATTTCGTCGATCTTCACTTTCTTCCTTATCCTCCTCTCCAACACCCTTTCCAATACCTTCATTCCATGCTCCAATAACTTTATTGCTCGGTACGGGCCACACTCTAGAGGGTCACCTTTCCCCTTGTATAGAGGGGCGAGGGTACTCAGTTCCCAATCCACTGGAATGCGGCCTTCTTTCACCGCCAGATTACAGATCTCTGTCATTCTCTTCACACCCCAACTTCCTGCTGCCTTCAACATATCTCCCACAACTCCCGTCGGCCCTCCCGCTTTTCTACTCTTCATTGCTTTTATCGCTTCCTCAACTTCCTTCTCAGTTATCTTCTCTGCCGGTCCTAAAACTGGGTTACTCTCTATGTTGCCATCCCATTCATTCTCTGTATTCAACAGCATTTCCATATATCTTTTCCATCTTCCTTTAATTCCATCTGGGTCCACAACGATTTGTCCCACTTCATCCTTCAAGCAACTCACCCCCATCACATCACACCTCTCTTTCGCTATCTGCTTTGCAATCCTGAATACTGCTCTCTGACCCTCTTCAAATCCAAGCGTTTTCCGAACATTTTCCTACATGCCTCCTGCGCCTTTGCTACCTCTTTCTTTGCAGCCTTCTTGGCTGCCATATAACTTTCATGCTCTGCTGTTTCTGCTCCCGTCCCCTTCGCCTTCTGCCACTCTTTGGACTTCTTCCTCTTCTCGTCAAACCTCTTTCCAACTTCATCATCCCACCACCATGTTTCCGAGTGCCTCGGTGGTCCTTTTGTCCATCCACATACCTCACCAACGGCTCCCAACAGACTAGCTTTCATTGACATCCAACCACTTTCAAGCTCAACCACATCATCCTCTACCCTACTCAGCCTCTCTTTTAATGCCTCCATTACTGTCACCTCTTTCAACCTCCACATCATCATTCTCGGTTGGTACTTCACCCGCCGAGCTCTCCTCGCACCTTTCACCCTCATGTCGCAGACAACCAAGTGGTGCTGTGAAACAGCCTCCTCCCCCGGGATCACCTTTGTGTCCCGGAGGTGCCCCCTATCTCGCCTACGCACCATCAGGTAGTCAACGGTTGTCGTCGACCCACCTGACATGTATGTAACAAGCTTATTATCCTCTTTCTGGAACTGAGTATTACAAATCAACAAATCAGCTCCATCAGCAAACTCCAAAATCCTTTCACCTTCTCCATTTCTCACACCATATCCGTAACCCCCATGAACCCCCTCAAAACCATCCATACTCCTTCCCACATGTCCATTTAGGTCTCCTCCTACCACAACAACTTCCTCATCTTTCACGTTTTCCATCAGCTTCTCTATCGCACACCAGAACTTGTCCTCTTCATCGCTCTGACCAACCTGCGGAGCATATCCCGAGATGACGTTCACCAAGAGCTTTCCAATCATCATTTTCACCATCATCAACCTATCACTCACTCTCGTCACACTCACCACACTGTCTACTCACTCCTCAGAAAACAGGACACCAACCCCATTCATGCCCTCCAGGCACCCTTGCCACACAAACTTGTATTTCTGTCCCTGCCTACCCTTCACCAATTCACCATTCTCACACCACTTCCGTTCCACCTCGTTTCTTGCACACAACATATGTCCACTCTTCTTCTGACCAATATTTCCACCACTTCTCCTGATCTCCCTGTCATTGTCCCTACAATCCATGTCCCAAACCTCAGAAACCGATCTCCACTTCGGGCTGTACCCTGCCCATATGTAGTTGTAATTGTCATGGTTCTCTTTTTGAGGCAATGTTTTTATGGCCGGATGCCCTTCCTGATGCCAACCCTCTTAGTCGTCTCTTACGACACGCAGGGATACGGTGTACCTATTCTAATCCAGGGTACACACTGTAGATGTAATAACATCGACAAAAAAAATACAATTAATTAAAAACTACAACTTATATATACAGACTTGGCACTTAATATGGAATATTTTTTTTTCTTGACTTGGGTTTACTTTCTTAACTCAGTATATCAATCTGGTGAGTTTCTTTTACACTTTGGTGATTTATTTGTTAAAAGAACCATGTCACTGATTGTCTTTCGCAGCAAGAAGTCAACAACAGGATTATATCACAGGTGGCGTGGCAAAATGTACGGACAGGTGCATTTGATGATTGGCTTCACAGTCGGGTATATAAGGGTTGTTGCGTTCTGTATTAGTGGAAAACAACTGCTGCACGTCTACAAAAGTTATTGCCGCTTCCCCTGGAGATGCTCGTCAACTCGACAATGCTGTTTGTCATATAGTGGTGGCTTTACAAAATTCCGGCATGAAACAGCGTGCTATTGCTCGGCAGTATGGCATCACTTAAGGTCAGGTGTCAAAGATCCTGAAACGAAATGCTCAGAGGGGTGTAATCGTGACTGCCGTGAATCGGTCAGGACGTCCCCGCAGAACCACAAGGAGGGATGATCGCCAGCTGCACCAGTTAGTCCGCAATGGCCGTACGAAGTCAGCTAATCGGCTTTGGGCTAAGTGGCAGCAACTGACAAATGTGCCTGTATCCAGAAGGCTAGTCAACCAACGACTGGTTCAAGCAGGCTATCGTGCCAGGTGTCCCCTGAGAAAGCCACGTCTGACCAGACAACACCGCCAGCACCGATTGCAGTGGGCCAGAGAGCACCGTCAATGGCAGCCAGGACACTGGAATCACGTGATCTTCAGTGACAAGTCTAGATTTCTGGTCTATCGTCAATATGGCCGCGTCCGAGTGCGCAGACAAGTGCATGAAGCCTACAACGAAGATTGTATAGTGCCAAGAGTCCAAGCTGGAGGTGGTGGGGTGACCGTTTGGGCTGCTTTTCATGCAGGGGGCAAAACTGACCTGGTTGTTCTGAATGGAAACCTGAACCAGTTCAAGCACAGGGCCATTCTGGAAGAAACATTGCTTCCATTTGTTTGTGCAGCCTTTCGAGGAAACTTTGTCTTCCAAGATGACAATGCACGGCCTCATCGTGCTCGCATGATCCAACACTTTCTTGCTGACCGTGGTGTAGAGCATATGGAGTGGCCTGCCATGTCCCCGGATATGAATCCGATAGAGAACTTGTGGGCAGAATTAACGCGTCAAATCGACAACTTGGACCAGCAGCCTGCCTCTGTGCGTGAATTGCAGCAGGCTATTGACACTGCATGGCAAGCGATTCCTGTCCAAACCTTGGCAAATCTCGTGAACAGCATGCCTCAATGTGTACGTGCTCTCCTGAATGCTCGTGGGGGTTACACGAAGTACTGAACTGTAATTTTACTGTCCGTAATCCCAGTCGTAATTTAACTTTTGTTTTTGTTAAAAAAATTTTTTGGCTAATGTGCAAAATAAAGAGATACTTCTGGAAAACGCACAGAAGTTTAACACAGTACTGTCTGTGAATTGAGTTCGATATCAGTTCACATCACTTTCAAGGATCAATTTATTTGCTTCGAAATGTCAAATGTGGTTTTTGTTTCTCTTAAAGGTCACATTAACAAAATCTAGAATAATTTAAACATAATTCCAATGAACTTTTGGTTCTACGCCATCTTGAAAAGTAAGTTCACCCCCACAAAAAAAATATTCCATATTAAATACCAAGTCTGTATATATATATATATATATATATATATATATATATATATATATATATATATATATATATATATATATATATATATATATATATATATATATATATATATATATATATATATATATATATATATTGTTACGGTACGCGGTTAAGGATGTTATATTTGCCGAGCGGAGGCTCCGTGACCGAACAGTTGTTCCCCGATTCACCCAAACGTTGGCTGTATCGCGCCACAGATATTCAATGGGGAAAAGACTAAGACGACGAATGCAAAGAGGAAGGAGAAGAAGACGTACAGAAGAGTAACGGGGTTTATTATTTGCACACACATAAGCAAAAAGAGCAGTCACGATTATTTGCAGGTGACACAGTGAAAATTACTAGCTTATACAGACTTAGTTTACTACCCAGGACAGCACGAACAAAACAAACTCACGTACGCAAATGGATGGAAGGGTAGGAATCGTTTGGAGGGATGAGCAGGTGGGATCACAGGGCACAGCGAGCAGGTCCACTCCGGGCGGGAAGCGAGGAGCCGGCAGCTCCTTGTATTTGGCTTTAAAGCGCACGCCGGCAACTCCTTGTATTTGGCTTTACAGCGCACGCCGGCAGGGTCACTCGCTGCCCCGTCAGGGCTTCACGCGGCTGGTTGAAACAGGGCTGGTTGAAGCGGCTCTTTGTCAAAGGCTTTTCGTATCTCTCACGCAACTCCGGTGCAACTCTGAACTCTCTCCCGGTGGACTGCCAACCCTCTTACGCACCTGGACTCATCTGCCGTATCCCTCGTGTAGCTTGTCCCAGCGATCGTCGCACCCTTCTCTCATACCTTCAGCGCGGGTGTGACACGCCCTCTTCGGTTTTGGTACTGCCCTCCCCCACGTGCTCTGTTTCGTGACCTTGTATGGTAATCCCACGGGCTTGTCTCCTTATTTGGGCATGGCGCCGACGGCACGCCCCTCGTGGCGAGCCACGGGCTTGTTTCCTTATTTGGGCATGGGGCTGAACAGCCCCGCCCTTCGTGGCGCGCCCTGGGCTTGCCTCTCCCTGACGACCCCGCCCCTCCTGTTCAAACAGAGCACGGAGCACATATTCACTATCGCAGCGAAATGAGAGGGCGTGCATCCCACGCTTGTGAACTGCTTTACCCACAGATGGAGAGTTTGGATGGGAAATGGAATTATTGAAGGGTAGCTATTCTTAATTGATTCGGTGCAATGGAGTATTATTTTAATGGAAGACAAGGCCTTACCCTAAAACACATAATAAGATATAAGCTACTGAACAAGGGTTTTATCGTGTCCTTCAATGTGGTGTTTCATGGAATAACTACCGGGACGCCCTTTTTACCTTTACACAACTCTGGAGGCAGGAGGGGCCATATTCAACCAATGTTACACAACAATTTACCACTACAATACACACAATCAAAAAAATACAATCCTCATATCCGCAACACTGCACCCTCCTCCTCTTAGGCACGGCCCGGGCCTATAACTTTAATTTAGTGTGACACGTAGGTGTAGTTCCCTCTACTTTTAACCTGACCCTGAGTGCGACAGTTTTAAAACATAGATAAATATGTACCGCTGCTCCATTGCACCCTGCCTAACAGACTCACGCCCACAGCTAACCGAATTGCGGAATGGTCTTCAAACTATACATTGACGGTGGGGAGCATTATTTACAATTGACGCTACTTTTATTTACAAAACTAACCCAGGACCTGTGATCGTTCTTTCTGGGAGGGGAGACAGTCTGCTCTGCATCAATGCACCATGAAAGCACCCATAACGCACCAACACACCCTCAAGCACCAATCGGTGCACAGTCATCACTGTTCAATGAATAAAATAAATCGACAACCCCTAACCCTGCAGGTGGTCTCTTGCTCTTTGGCTCCCTCTGCTGGCTATTATTATTTCTTCCAGTTGTCTTTTCCTTCATTTTCTTACTGGCGGCCTATTTGAACTGAAAATGAAATGCACCCAACGTGTCCATTTTTATTTATTTTATTTATGGCCCACAGGACCGACTAGTGTGGTTCACCTGTGGGGCATCGGTGCCCTGTGGCCAAGGTCCGCCAGCAAGATTTCGGGCCTTCATGGCCGGTTCCAGCAGAGGGGCCATGCCCCAACCCATGGGGTCCATAAGTGGTGCTCGGCCACAGACATGTGGTCCATAATGTGGTGCATCTATGCAGACAGCTGGTTCTGGGAGTTCTGGGCGCACAATGGTGGACTCACGCACGCTCCCCTCGGCGCCCAATGGCGCACAGGTCATGTGGGAGACAAAGGGGGGAGAGACAGATGAGCGAGGGGTAAGGTCACAAGGGTACACATCAATAAGGCAATGCAAGGCGAAGTGCGTACGGAGAGCGAAGTGAGAAAGCTCGTCGCTACCGTACGTCACCCCCCCTGTCACCTACACTACCCTTGCCCTTACCCCATATGTACAAAATCTACACATTACAAATTCGTCGCTACTGTCACGTCTTCCCCATATTTCCCTTATACCAAATTCGTCACCACAATCCCTCTAACCCAAATTTGCCATCATCAATTCATCATCAATCCTCATAAGGAGGCAGAGATGGAACACAAGCACAATGTCACACCCACGTCATGATGCGTCTCACAATCCAAAACATTTGCACATAAAAATAATAAAAACAACCTGGCATGGTGTGGAGGTACGTCACCTCAGGTGAGTGGATGTAGATGGTGCGAGGAGACTCCAATCCTAACTATCCTCTAAATGACTTTAACACACTTTACACTACCCAGGGCCTTTCCCTGCCAATCCATTGGCCAACTTACACTATGGGTTCTAAAAACCAATTCCCATTGACCAAACTGTGGTGCTTCTCAATTTGGGGTCTTACTCCCCCGATTCATCTCCCGGTGCCCTTGCACAATTTCTGGGCTGTGACGTGTAGCTCTCCCAGCAGGTCTACCCACCTGCACACCTCCACCACTGTAGTTGCCACCCGAGCTTACCTGCTCCTTACCTAACCTATCTAATTGGGGAAGGCCCCTCCTGGCTTTGTCACCCCTTGGTGCCCTCTGGCACTGGGCTACCCGGGTCCGTCCTCCGGATCCTCGGGCCCCATCCACAACTACCGGCTCCCAGAGCCTACCTGCGGCCTCACCTGGCCGACATCCTCACAGTGGTGGAGTGCCCAAACCAGCTACACACACTAACAGGCTACACGCCCAGCCATTTCCACAACACTAATGCACCCATCCAATCACCATTCTTCCACCCGCACCACAGATGGCAATATCCAACCACAATTTACCTATACCCTCTACCTAACACTTACACTACCCACCCCGGGTATTCGTGATGGGGGTCCACTCTTCCCCCATTCACACCTCCGCACCATCCACTCCACTCCACAATTTCCATCATACTCACTCCACGACCATCCATTCCGATACTCCATACCATTTATTCCATACACCTGTTCCTCATACCTGTTGTTGCACACCTGTGCACTCACACCTGGTGCCACCTGCACCCTCCTTCCTTCCTGGACCATTTGGTCAGCACCACACGCAATCACCACTACTCCCTCATACACTGCTCCATACACCTGTTCAGTTGCACACCTGTGCAATCACACCTGTTCAATCACACCTGTTCACAATACACTTCCAATCCTCAACCACACGGCATCATCTCAACTACCTGTTACCCTGCTAACTTAGTGCTCCCCGTCTTCCCTTTAAACTAAGCACATACCACGTCATTATCATCCAAACTAATCTACCTGCGTCCCCACTACAGGTGTCATTGTCACTAACTAATCTTAACGTTACCTAAGGTCATCTCTCTAGATCCCTACACACGATATATCCTAACCCTCCCGGGCTAGTTTTCACTGCCATACACCCCATAAACCTAGTGCTCCTTTGCCCCCCTCTGTGAGGGATGACAGAGTTGCCATCCCACCACATCGGGGACGTTCCACTACCAATTTTGCTCACCAAATTTCAGCCAATCAAAAATTTGCCAATCATCTGCCAATCACTTTACCATTACCAATCATCACTCTGCCAATCCTTTGCCAATCATCAAATTTTGTTTTTCTAATTTCGGGTCCAGACCACTATCCTCATCATTACAGTCGACTTACTAATGCCTCTCGGTGTGCCAATTCGCTCCTACAGCCCGGCTTCGCACGGCCGAGCAATGAATGCGGGTTGCTTGGTGCCGGCGGCTGGATACGTCCGGCACTCGGTGCAGGGAAGGAGGTTTACCCGGGCCGAGATCCCACGCACCACCTCGGTACGGAGCCATCCAATGGCCCGATCTCGACCTGCCAGAAAGCCTCAACAAAAAGTGGTCGCCATGACGACCCTTCCTATCGGGCTGCCCGTTCCGCCCAGCGGAGCACGGACGCGGCCGTTCCAAGCGCGGCCCAGCGTGGATCACGTACGGCGGTCTTTTCGGACCCGCCGTGGTTCGGATCCCCGCTGGTCCTCGCGGCACGCAAAGCTGCCCGACGCGCACCGAGGGCCCGATTCGGCTAAATGTCGTTCTAACCGCTAACCCGGTTACCGTCGATGCCTCACCTGCATGCTTACACGCATACGCTACCCCTTTCACCCTCACCGAGCTCGGTGCTCCAACGCCGGCCGTACACCCCGCATACTTCGTCATTGCATTCGTTCTTTCGCTCACAGACTTGGTCACACACCTGACCACCGAACACCTTGGCACACATTCGTCGTTCGCACACCTCACTAACACACCTCTTCGCGCCCCCTCCTCGGTCACCTCCTCTGTGACAATCACAGGTGTGCTCTCACTCGCACACCCAACCACGTGCCTCACTACCAATTCCAGTGTGCATTCCCACACACGCTCTACCATTCCAGGTGTGCATCCTTCCATTCCAGGTGTACTTCCTCTCTCACCTGTCACAACCAACTCACGCTCCGTGTCACTCTCACTACTTTCACCACCACTCTTGACAGCGCACTCACCCTTGCTCTCGACAGCACACTCTTTCCTCATGCACCTGTCCGTTACACACCTTTCTCGCACACACTCTTGCGCACACTCTCCCGTTACATCCTCTGTAACACTCACCACAGGTGTGCATTCTTCCTTACTCTTGACAGTGCACTCTTTCCCCATGCACTCGTCCGTTACACACCTTTCTCGCGCACACTCTCCTGTTACACCCTCTGTAACATTCACCACAGGTGTACACTCTTTCGTTACATCCTCTGTAACACTCCTCACTACGCGCTTCCATGTGCTCCCTCGCACACGCGCTACGACCGACTCACTCTCGACAGCACACTCACTCCTCGGCGCGCACTTTTTCCTCACACACCCCAGAGTCGGACATTCTCGCACACCTCCTCTTTCGCACACCGTACCTGTCGCACATTTCACCAACGGCCTCTCACGAACACCCGGATCCAAATCAACCCCCAAGCCGACTGAAGCTCCCCTCACATCATATACATTTCCTCGTATATCGTCACTCACCTTGGCACTTCGTCTCCGCACCTCCTTCACCACCTGCAAACTCTTTATTTGGTTAGTGAGCACATCATCATGATTTGAACACAGACCTTGCACATACTCCAGCACCTCCTCCTGTATTTCTCTCTTAGTTTCTGTCCGTCTCTTCTTAATTTCACTCACCCCCTCTTCCACCTCCTTTATCTTTTGCTTCACCTCTTTTATTTCCCGGTGCGTCTCCTCTATCTCGTCCTCTAAGGCTACCTTGACCGTTTCTATGTGCGTCCTCACCTGCCGGTCCTTCGTCTCCATTACCTCTGTCACCTCATCCAACCTCATTGTCAGTCCCTCACGTACCATCTGACATTGCCTCTGTGTCGCTATTAAGTCGTCCTTGATGTCTCTTTGTGTCACTTTCAACCCTCCTAATACCGCAGTGTTCCTTTGAACCTGCTCCACTAACTCCGTCTGTCCCACCGTCAGCTGTTCCACTTCCTCCGTCAGGTCCTCTATTCCCCCTTGTAACCTCGCCGTTCCATTTCTCACCTCTTTCTCCATACGCTTTTCACCTCGCTTTACCTCCTCGCGTACCCCCGAGACCTCCTCACTTACACCTCGTCGTATCTCCTCTTTCATCTCCTCCCTCTATTTTGTAGATGCTGCCCTCATCTGTCCCAATTCATCCCTCTGAGCATCCAATTTGGTTTCTACCCCGATTTTTACCTCCTCTATCTGCTCTCCCATTTGTTTAATTTCTCGGGCGGATTGCTCACCTATCTCCCGCAATTTGTCTTCCATCCTATTTTCTAGCCCCTCTATCCCATTTTTCACCCCCTCTAACTGATTCTCCTGGGCAGCCATTCTATTTTCCACCCCCGTTAACCCATTCTTTACCTCTTTTATTCCGTTGTCTAACCCCTCAAATTTAGCTTCTAGCCGTTCCCCCATTTCTCCCATTTTGCCCCCCATTTCGCCCCCCAATCGCTCACTATCAGCCCTCGCTCCGTTCCTCATTACCCCCATTTGGCCCTCCAATCGCTCTCCCTGAGCATCCATCCGGTTCCCCATTTGTCCCATTTTGGCTTCTAGCCTGTCCATACTGTCGTTTTTTTTCTGCATTTCCACCATGAATTGGGCCATGAAGGCTTGCATTTGGGCCGCGCTCATTGGTTCCGCGGCCGTGGCCCCCTCAACCACGTGCGCGAGAGCGCCATTTTGTGCGCCTGATACCCCCTCAACCACATCCTCCATATACATTTCCCCGAGGTCCTGGGTCGATTTTACCCTGTCTATCTGTATCTCTCCCACCGGCATCCCGTCGCCTTGACCAGCCATGGCGCGATTTCAAAATTCGGGTTTTTGTAAAACAAAAGCAAATTTCGGCTACTTCGTAATTTTGAGCGCGTTAAACGCTTCAGGTCCGAATCCGACACTTCTGACACCAATTGTTACGGTACGCGGTTAAGGATGTTATATTTGCCGAGCGGAGGCTCCGCGACCGAACAGTTGTTCCCCGACTAAACTCGATTCACCCAAACGTTGGCCGTATCGCGCCACAGATATTCAATGGGGAAAAGACTAAGACGACGAATGCAAAAAGGAAGGAGAAGAAGACGTACAGAAGAGTAACGGAGTTTATTATTTACACACACATAAGCAAAAAGAGCAGTCACGATTATTTACAGGTGACATGAAAACGCAGGTGACACAGTGAAAATTACTAGCTTATACAGACTTAGTTTACTACCCAGGACAGCAAGAACAAAACAAACTCACGTACGCAAATGGATGTAAGGGTAGGAATCGTTTGGAGGGATGAGCAGGTGGGATCACAGGGCACAGCGAGCAGGTCCACTCTGGGCGGGAAGCGAGGAGCCGGCAGCTCCTTGTATTTGGCTTTACAGCGCACGCCGGCAGCTCCTTGTATTCGGCTTTACAGCGCACGCCGGCAGGGTCACTCGCTGCCCCGTCAGGGCTTCACGCGGCTGGTTGAAATGGGGCTGGTTGAAGCGGCTCTTTGTCAAAGGCTTTTCGTATCTCTCACGCAACTCCGGTGCAACTCTGAACTCTCTCCCGGTGGACTGCCAACCCTCTTACGCACCTGGACTCATCTGCCGTATCCCTCGTGTAGCTTGTCCCAGCGATTGTCGCACCCTTCTCTCATACCTTCAGCGCGGGTGTGACACGCCCTCTTCGGTTTTGGTACCGCCCTCCCCCCCGTGCTCTGTTTCGTGACCTTGTATGGTAATCCCACGGGCTTGTCTCCTTATTTGGGCATGGCGCCGACGGCACGCCCCTCGTGGCGAGCCACGGGCTTGTTTCCTTATTTGGGCATGGGGCTGAACAGCCCCGCCCTTCGTGGCACGCCCTGGGCTTGCCTCTCCCTGGCGACCCCGCCCCTCCTGTTCAAACAGAGCACGGAGCACATATTCACTATCGCAGCGAAATGAGAGGGCGTGCATCCCACGCTTGTGAACTGCTTTACCCACAGATGGAGAGTTTGGCTGGGAAATGGAATTATTGAAGGGGAGCTATTCTTAATTGATTCGGTGCAATGGAGTATTATTTTAATGGAAGACAAGGCCTTACCCTAAAACACATAATAAGATATAAGCTACTGAACAAGGGTTTTATCGTGTCCTTCAATGTGGTGTTTCATGGAATAACTACCGGGACGCCCTTTTTACCTTTACACAACTCTGGAGGCAGGAGGGGCCATATTCATCCAATGTTACACAACAATTTACCACTACAATACACACAATCAAAAAAATACAATCCTCATATCCGCAACAATATATATATATATATATATATATATATATATATATATATATATATATATATATATATATATATAAATATCTATCTATATATATATATACATACATACATACACACATACACACACACACACACACACACACTGAATTTAATTTTTTTTTACAAGTACATATGCAGGCAGGCCTAACATGAAAAATAAGGATCGATACAATTATTACAATACTAGGCTACAATAGTAACAATTACAAATGAAGATAAAATAAGATGCAAGTTCGTAATATTTCGTTTCGTTTCGTTTTATAATTTTTTCGTTTTAATAATTCGTTTTTCGTAATATAAGATGCAAGCAAGTAATAAATGTTCGTTTCCCATTAATTGTACACTTTCTAAAATCCAATCTCACCCTCCCCTCCAAATCTTCCCCATCACCCCTCCCCGCCAAATCTTCCCCATCACCCCTCCCCTCCAAATCTTCCCCATCACCCATCCCTTTCAAATCTTCCCCCTTGCCCATCCCCTCCAAATCCTCCCCATCACCCATCCCTTTCAAATCTCCCCCTTGCCCCTTCCCTCCTAAACTCCCCCCACACCCCTCCCCTCCCTCCCCTCCAAGACTACCCCTCACCCCTCCCCTCCTAGACTCCCCCCTCACCCCTCCCCTCCAAATCTCCCCCATATCCCATCCCTTTCAAATCCCTCCCCTTGTCCCTTCCCTCCTAAACTCCCCCCTAACCCCTCCCCTCATAAACACCCCCCTCGCCCCTCCCCTTCAAATCTCCCCACCCTCATTTCTTCTCCATTTCCCCCCTCTTAACCCTCCTCCTCAAAGCGTCCTCCCTGCTTCTTCCCCCTTCCAACTCTCACCTCCATCTCCCCCAACCTTCTGCCTTGCTCTTCCCCCTCCTCAAATAACACCTCATTGTGCCTCACCCAATCACCATCAAACCTTTTGGCCGCCCCATCTTTCCCTTTCTCCGAGCTATTCTGAAATCTCTGACACACCTTCAACAGCTCTCCCTACCTCTTCCACCTCTTCCACATCTTACGCTACCCCTCCTCCCCCCTGTTCTGTATCCGATGCTCCCCCTTCCTCTTCATTAACGGTATGGACCTCAAACATCCGGGGCCTTCGTTCAAACTTAACTGATCTCTCCATACAGGTTGCTTCTGACAAACCAGACATGATCTGCTCAACAGAAACTGACCTTCATGATGTCTCTGATTCCTTAGTATCTCTCCCTGGTTACTCCCTCCTCCGATATGATAGACCTGAGCCTCGTCCTGGAGGTGGGGTTGCTATCTTTATCAAAAACTCTTCCTCACTCGCCCTGCACTGCTCTCTCTCCACCTCACCCCCAGGAATACCTCTGGCTACGGCTTCCCCTTCGCTCCCACCTCTTGTTCATATGTGTGCTGTACCGTCCACCAAACAGTGATGCCGAATGCCTCAACTCTGTGTTTGCCTCAAAATCCTTAGTCCCAAACCCATCTCTCTCTGTTCCCACCTTTCCCAGTCGAACCAAACTGCTCCTGGACTCTGTGACCTTCTCTCCTGACAAGGTGGAGGAGTTTTTGTCAAACCTCGACTCTGATTCTGCAACTGGACCAGATGGCATCAGCCCACGGGTCCTAAAATCCTGCTCTGCCGCTCTATCTCACCCTCTCTCTGTTCTTTTCACCCTATCTTTTGCTCAAGGTCATCTGCCAGCATCCTGGAAATCAGCAAACATTACCGCTTTACACAAAAAAGGTGCAAAAACAGATCCTTGCAACTACAGACCAATCAGCCTGCTCCCAATTATCAGCAAAGTCATGGAATCCATCATTGCTTCAGATATTAAATCTTTCCTCTTCTCCAATGGCTTGATCTCTGATCATCAATTTGGTTTCAGACCTGGTCACTCTACTCTAGACATGCTACTTCTGCTGTCTCAACAATGGATGGAGGTCCTCAATGCCAAACAGGAAATTAGAGCTGTCTCCCTCGACATATCGCGTGCTTTCGATACGGTCTGGCACCCAGCTTTGCTCACCAAACTCTCCTCCTATGGTATCCATGGAAATCTCCATGCATGGCTTGCGGACTCCCTCTCTAGTCGTTGTCAACGTGTGGCCCTGAATGGGTTTCTCTCATCTCCTCTTCCTGTTCAGGCTGGAGTTAGTGACTAACTGTATGAGACAACAAATGCCTAATGGGCGGGTAAACCTGGCTTACTGGATTACCTGATTACTTTGTGCTTATTTAAGTAATTTTGATGATTTCCTGGGTGCCTTAAACCTAGGTTATACACACTGAAAAAATCTCCCTAGGTTGACTACTATTCGACAGAGCCATTTTAGTGGATCAGGATGTCACCTTGGGATGCCATCTTGGACTTGTCAATAAATAATTAACTGATGGTAATTTTATTGATTCAATTGGATTCCTTGGGCCCTAAAACCTAGGGTTAGACACCAAAACCACCTTTCTAGGTTGAATAATAATTGAGATATGGCCATTTTAAGCTCCCGGTGGCCATCTTGGACGCCATCTTGAAAATTACCCCTTTCCGGAAGTCAGATGTTACTAGATTTTTAGTATGTTATTATAGCATGCCCAATGGTACCAGAATTCATTGAAAAACCTTTTGTATCAATTTTTTGGGGGTTAGGTGAGTTTTTTTCATATATTGACCCTACTACATTGGTTATTCTTAGGAGAGCGGTCTCGGTGCTATGACCTGGTCTATATGCCGACTGGCGAGAATAGAAAAGATTATTTGAAACTAGATGGTCATTCATCTGTGATAGCACAATTCTTTCTGTGATCTTTGACAGGAAAGACAGGTTGGAGATAGGACGGTAATTTTTCATGTCGTTAAGGCCAAGGGTGGGCTTCTTAAGAAGTGGTTTAAGAAGAGCTTGCTTAAAGAGAAGCGGAAATGAACCCGTAGTCAGAGAATCATTGATAACTGCAGTAATAAATGGGACGAGGGTGTCCAAACACTCAATAAACAAATCGGTGGGAAGGGGGTCAAGATCACATGTTTTTGTGTTTGACTTGAGGATTGTACATTTGACAATTTCCTCAGTAACAGGAGTAAACGAACTAAGAGGTCGTCCGTGAAAGCAGTGTTCAGCATCATCCAGGGAAAGGAGTGGCTGCTTGTCAAGATTGTTTCTTATTGACTGAATTTTATTGTGAAAGAAATGCAGGAAGCGTTGGGGTAGTTCGTTTTGAGGAAATACAGTGGGAAGAACGGATTTATTTTTGGTGGCAAACAGGCGGTTGGTAATGCTGAACAGTTGCTTGCAGGAGGAGCTCCTAGTAATCCGATCAGAAATATATGACGTTTTTGCTTTCAGAATGATTTTTATGACGAGTCTTTTAGCTATGTTATACAACTGTTTATGGGCTGTGAGGCCAGTCTTCAGCCACTGTCTCTCGGCACGTCGTCGTTCCTTTTTGGCAGCCCTGACTTCGTCGCTGACTGCGCTGAACCACGGAGTACTCCTGCGTCTGGGAACGGCTCGCCGTGTCGCTGGAGCATGACAGTCCAACGCTGTGCGGAGGCAACAGTCGAGGTCTTCTGCAGTGACATAGGAACGGCCAGATAGACGGGTGTGAAGGTCCTCTTTAAAGGCGGAACGGTCGATGGCACGAATGTTGCGGGCAGTGATGAAGGTGGGCTGAAGACGAGGAACAGCAATACTCAGGTGGCTGGTGACACAGAAGTGGTCCGAGGTGATAGCACAGGTCACTGACGTGGACTGCACCAACTGATCATCGCATCTGTGCACTAACCAATCCAGGATGTGTCCTTTAACGTGTGTAGGTTGGGAGACAGACTGAGACAGACTAAAAGTAGGAAGGAGGTCAATGATCTTTGAAGTGAGAGGATGGTTGTGGTTGGTCGTAGTGGACGTTGAAATATCCAAGAATCAAGACGAAACCAGGAAGAGTATTGCAGTGGTCGAGCAGATTAGGAAGCTGGGCCACGAACATAGAGTCAGTAAGCTTGTTTTTCCGGTTCAGTGGAGGTCGGTAGAGGCAGAAGAAATGAAGAGTGTTTTCTGACAGAGTGAAGGTGACATGGGCTAGCTCGTAGGATGAATGGTCGAACGAAAAAGTCATGGTGAAGGAGACAAAGGGAGAGAAGTTGTCTCTGTAAATAACAGCCACGCCCCCGCCCCTAGAGGAGCGAGGAAATGACTGCAGGGTGTATCCAAGTGGGGTGAGATCAGCACATCTCGCTTCGTCGCCACTGGGTCGGAGCCAAGTTTCGGTCAGAAAAAACACGTCGATATCGTTATCTTGAATAAAAGAGGTAATTTTGGTTCACTTGTCAGGACTACTTACAGACTGAGCGTTGAATAAGGCGAGATACAGGTCAGAACGGTGTTGTTTTGGTGCTGTGTATGTTCTACAGGGATAGATGAGGTTATTGAAGTTGACAGGGGACACTTTTTCGCAGGAATTATTAAAATGTGGGCCGAGCCGTCGCTGGTCGCGAAGAGAAATGACAATCGGTATTTTTCTCTGCTTTCTCCTCCCTTCTCGCTTTGTGCTTTTTCTCGGGAGACCAACGCCGATTTCAAGTTGTCCGAGGCCTGACACGAGTCCAGGAGTCGATCGAGTGGTGTTGTTTAAAGACAAAAGTTTTTGCCGAGTGTAGCGAATAGGCCTCGGGATAGAGGAGTTAGAGCGGATAGTCGAGCTCGGTACATGCAGCGGGGCGTGCAGAGGTGGGGCGAGCGATTGGGTGAGCGGTGGGGCAAGCGGTGGGATGAGCGATGGGCCGGGCGATGGGACGAGCGATGGGGCGAGCGATGGGACGAGCGATGGGGCGAGCAGTGGGACGAGCGATGGGGCGAATGGGGCGACGAGCGGTGGGATGAGCGATGGGGCGAGTGGTGGGACGAGCGATGGGGCGGGCGATGGGCCGGGCGATGGGACGAGCGGTGGGACGAGCGGTGGGGCGAGCGGCGGGATGAGCGATGGGGTGAGCGGTGGGACGAGCGATGGGGCGAGCGATGGGACGAGTGATGGGGTGAGACGGGGAAAAGAATTGTCTTGTTGAGAGGCGCACACCGGGGCTGCGTGACGCTCAACGAAAAAACATGGCGGGTACTTACAGTTCGAAATTTTCAACTTGGTGGCGAGTAAAAACCAAAGTACTGCAAATCTCACGGGCAGACACGCCGCCATAAGTCAGGAAACGAAACAGGGATCCATCACAATCATTCACACAAAGCACAACATGACAGCGCACGCTAAATCCAACAGAATCAATCAAATACACAGGACGACCGACTCAGCTCAGCCTGCTAGGCGAATGACCCGGAAGTTAAGGTGTGCAGAAGGGTGATTGGGGCAGGTGTCCATGACAGAGTTGCAGCAAATAAACCAGGACTGAGACCACAGAATAAGGTGTGTAGAAGGGTGATTGTGGCAGGTGTCCATGACAGAGTTGCAGCAAATAAAGCACGACTGAGACCATAGAATAAGGTCTGTAGAAGGGTGAATGGGGCAGGTGTCCATGGTAGAGTTGTTGGAAATAAACCACGACTGAGACCATAGAATAAGGTGTGTAGAAGGGTGAATGGGGCAGGTGTGCATGACGCAGTTGCAGCAAATAAACCACGACTGAGACCACAGATTTAGGTGTGTGGAAGGGTGATTGGAGCAGGTGTCCATGGCGGAGTTGCAGCAAATAAACCACGACTGAGACCACAGAATAAGGTGTGTAGAAGGGTGATTGGGGCAGGTGTCCATGACAGAGTTGCAGCAAATAAACCACGACTGAGAGCACAGAATAAGGTGTGTAGAAGGGTGATTGGGGCAGGTGTGCATGACGCAGTTGCAGCAAATAAACCATGACTGAGACCACAGAATAAGGTGTGTAGAAGGGTGATTGGGGCAGGTGTGCATGACGGAGTTGCAGCAAATAAACCACGACTGAGACCACAGAATAAGGTGTGTGAAAGGGTGATTGGAGCAGGTGTCCATGGCGGAGTTGCAGCAAATAAACCACGACTGAGACCACAGAATAAGGTGTGTAGAAGGGTGATTGGGGCAGGTGTGCATGACGGAGTTGCAGCAAATAAACCACGACTGAGACCACAGACTAAGGTGTTAAAATTGTATGGGCAATCTACAATCAAATTTTCCATTGTATGGGAAATAAATGCACACTGAGCCGTAATGAATAGAATTACGTGTTAAAATTCTGACGTTTCAGAAGAACACTATCTTCCATCTGTCGAGGTATCAAACAACATGGAATGTGCAGCTAATAACCTGCAATTCAACCAGATGTACTTTAAGATGTCCGACGGGATGGCTACGCATTATGATTGGGCTGCAGGAGGGTGGAGGGTGCGGGGGAGGGGACCAATCGGTATGAAGTTTGGGATGGATTTAATAAAGAGAGCGGGATTGGATGACAGACTGGTCCCCATATACTGGCATCACAGTCACGACAGGGGATTCCATATACACCACATTCATTTTGTGGAGTCTATTCACTCTGTCTTTAGGCCTGGACAGGTGCGCACATGGGCGGACTGGCCATAGGGCATTTGGGCAATGCCCGGTGGGCTGGGACCGCTGGGTAAAAAATGGGCCGCTGGGCTGGATAAAAAAACTGCTGAAAAAAAATTTGTCACGGAAAACGGCAATGGGCTCTCCAATATTCGATGTGTTCACGGTTTGAATTACGTAACGTAACGTTTGTGACGATGTTTGTGACTTTTGTGTTCACGGTAGTGTTTGATGTGACGGTGTGAACGTAATTTCGTAATGTTTTTCGTTTTTATTTTCGTAATCGTTTAATGAACGTTTAATGAGCGTAAGAATAATGTTTAATGGTCATTAGATGAATGAATGAATGTTATGAATAATGCCATGGCGTCGCGTTGGCAGCAGTGACAATATAAAAATGTTTGCCAAGAATTTCAAAGAGAGAAAAGGAACTTTTATCAGCAATGTCACGTATCCTGAAGTTCTAAGCTGAAGAAGAGGTACCATACAAAATCATTCAATTATTTTCCTAAAGAAAAGCGTACAGTTGATATCACTAATCACGATTTGAAACACGATGGAATAATATTTACCGATATGAACAGTGATGTGGTTTTTTTATTGAAATTCTAAAAATACTGTTTAGATTTTGATGATTTGTGTGTGATATTTAACGGATGTTTATATAAATCGCGCCTCCTAATTGAAGCCCCGCCCTTAGGGCGGGTGCCGTGCATATATAATGGCGACACAACAATTTTTACCGCTTTGCTTTGAAGAACGGGAATGAAGGGGGAGGAGCGTGTTAATATGTCTGGTTGAAGGCTTTGGGTGGTGAGGTGAGGGGGTTTTAAGCCAGATTTTAGTCTTACAGCCGCCATGTTGGTGCTCACTGTCACTGCGATGCGAAGCGAAAGACGCCTCAGAGCTGTCACATTCACAATCGCTATGTCGTATGTACTCCCGATACGTGTTTCCTTCATTGTCAAAACTACCAAATCAACAGCAAAAAGGATTTTGAGCCGATAGGCCAAGTAAGTTTAGATAGGTCTACTGACTACTGATCTAGTATTGATAACAATGTCGCGAACTGACTTACGATACTAATTTAAAAAAAAAATTTTCAGCATCTGCATCTGTAACCAACAATGGATAAAGCAAACCAGAAGAGAAGAAAAGGAGGTGCTAAGAAGGAATGTGATCGAAAGAAAAAGAAACTGTCAGATAGTGCTTCAAAGTGCAGAAACCTTTTGGATCTGTTCAAGAGTACTAATACTGGGCCTGGTGAAGTCAGTGAACACGGGGATAAGGATACTGAATCGGTAGCTGGACCATCAGCAGCTGAATTGGTAGATGATCAATTGGCAGCTGAATCAGTAGATGACCAATTGGCAGCTGAATCGGCAGAATTGGTGCAAATTGGTTAACACAAAGAGGTGTGGTCAGCTGAGAGAGATGTACCTGAGCTGCAGCTGCTACACTTGCAGAGGAGGGATACCCCTCGATTAACTACTTTAAGAAACCATGTTGAGATGAAGATTGTTTGCTGTTTTGGAATTACCACCCTAATCAAAAAAACTGACAACCGAGTGGTCAAGAGGTGTTTCATGCGAAAAGATGGTACAAACAGATGGTGGTTGTCATACAACAAGGACAATCATTCTCTTCACTGTTCAGTGTGCTTGGCGTTTTCCAGCACCTCAGACTGGTCCACGTTCATCGAGGGAATGACTGACTGGCGACATGTACATACACGTGTTGAAGAACATGAACGCTCTTCTTTTCATTTGAGATGCTCTACAGCATACTTGGTAGATCGACAACAGTCCAGCGTTTCTCACCTGCTCGCACGTAGCCATCATGATGAGGTTAGAATGAGACGGCAAGTGATGGAAAGAGTTGTGGATGTGGTCAAACTCATTGGTAAGAGGGGACTGAGCTACAGAGGAAGTAATGAAGAAGCAGCATACACACTTGACAATGAGGAGATCGACCATGGTACATTTCTGGAAGTTGTAAAACTACTTCGGAAGTATGATTCCTGCACAGCCGATCATCTCTTTCACGTTGTCCAAAACAGCAAGAAGCAACATGAGAAGGCAAAGAGTTCACGAAGTCGAGGCTCCTTGGTAACAGTGCTGTCTAAAACTACAGTTAATTCTGTTATCACAGTTATCCGGGATAAGATACGTCAGTGGATTTCTGAAGAAGTAACAGACATGTTTGCTGTAGAAATTGATACCACTCAAGACATCTCAACACAAGACCAGTGCTCTGTTGTTCTTAGATATGTTGATAGCACTGGCACTATCCAAGAAAGATTAGTGAGTGTGGTGAAATGTGAGGAATCTACTGGCGAAGCTTTTGTGCAACTTGTTTCTGAAGTCTTATTAGGACTGAATCTTGACCTCAAGAACTGTGTTGGAAACTCAACTGATGGTGCAGCAAACATGCAGGGGTGCTACAAAGGCTTCAGTACTCTGCTGTGTTGGAAACTCAACTGATGGTGCAGCAAACATGCAGGGGTGCTACAAAGGCTTCAGTATTCTGCTGTGTTGGAAACTCAACTGATGGTGCAGCAAACATGCAGGGGTGGTACAAAGGCTTCAGTACTCTGCTATCAAAGGAAGCTCCAATGCAGATCCATGTTTGGTGCCACGCACATGTGTTAAATCTCGTTGTGACCGAAGCTACAAGTGTTGTGGTGACCTGCGCATCACTTTTCTCACTACTGAATGACATTGCAGTATTCTTTCGGGAATCTTATCAGCGAATGAACATCTGGAGTCGACACTCCACTACTGTGAAACAAATGGGAACTATCGGAGAAACGAGATGGTGGTCATGGGACGCCGCCTTGAAGAAGGTTTTTGGTTCATTCAACAACCCAACTGGAGCGCTTTTCATGGAAGTTATCACCACTCTTAATGCCATACTAGTTGCTGACCAGATCCAAGCAGCTGCTAAGGCCAAGGTGAAGGGATACATTGCCAGTCTCCTGCAGTTTGAAACAATTCTGACTGCACAAGTATATCTGCAAGTATTCTCCCGCACTACAGCGCTCTCCAAGTATCTACAAACTGTGCAATAATTGGATCTGCTGACTGTGCACCGGATGGTGGATGAATTGCGAGAGAATATGCAGATGCTACGGGATGACTTCCAAGCTTGTCATGATGCAGCTGCAAAGTTTGTTCAATGGGCTAATGACCAGCTGGATGAAATGGATGTAAATCTTGTTATGGAAGAGTCCCTTCCTATAAAACGGCAAAGACAGCACAAACGTATTGATGGCGAACTGTCCATAGATGAGGCTACATCAGCTTCTGACCCAGTAAAGAAGTATCGCATTGAAGTGTACAACCAAATAGTGGACACTATTGTGAGCAGCATTGAGCAGCGATTTGACAGATCAGCAACATCAACATTGTGTGCTGATTTCTCACTTCTTCAGCCAAGGAACTTTGATCAAGTACAATTGGGAGCTATGGAAGAGCTGCATAAACATTTGCTGAGATTTGATGATGTCACTGCAGAACAACTACAAAAAGAACAGCGAAGCCTTGGAGAACAATGGTCAACACTGAAACAATCAGTAGCAGATGCTTATACAGTGCAGGGGGACAGTGAGTCTGAACAGGACAGGAAGACTTTGTCAAGTACATGTAAGTCATGTAAAGCCTGTCCTCTCTGCTGCTACAAGGTGCTCCTCAAGTTGAACCTCTTCGCTGATGCCTACAAGAGCATTGGGCTTGCCTACAAGCTGCTGCTAACGCTGCCTGTGTCACAAGTGGCATGTGAACGGTCTTCCTCTGCTTTGAAGAGAATCAACAGCCACCTGCGAAGTACAATGACACAAGAACATATTGAGGCGTTCATGTTGATGTCTGTGGAAAAAGGGATCCTGGCCAAACTTCAAACTAAGGATATCATTGATGGTGTGGCTGCCAGAAGCAGCGAACTGTGCAGGCACCTACTCTCTTAGACATGACATGTGCTTGTGTTACTGAAAATAAATTTAATTTTTAGTGGATTTCATTTAGTTTTTTTTTTTCAAGCTTTTAGTCTATTTTCTCAGATAAGCAACATATTAATGAATAAGGGCCGACCTAGGTCAAGGATGCCCGGGTCGGTTTTAAGACCCAGTCCGCTACTGGGTGCGCACAAAGTGTTACCGGAGGTTTCTGCTCAACCCGGATTCCGAATGGTCGCAACAGGCAGTTGGCCATCTCGGAGGTATTGCCAACATACGGTAATAATACCATTTTGACCGGATCCTCAGTTTGCGGTGTGGGTACCGTCTTATGGTGGCAAGACCGAATGAATGCGGTTGGGTGGTCGTTCTGCAGTAAGCGGGTCACGTGTTCAATTTGTGTGACTTGTTCATGTGATATGGTCTGCTCGAACAAGTTTTGTGCACACAATTGTTTGTGGGTAGTCGGGTGACAACTCTTGTAGTTGAACACGTGTGGTCTGTGTGTGGATGACTATAGCAGTCAAACATGAATACATGATGCCATCAATCGCTGCAACCAGCCGGACCATTGCCTCCTTCAAATAACTCAACATCTATCTATAATTCCAGTAATCTCTGTGTGTTTGTTTGTTTGTACGTTTGTTTGTTTGTTTGTCTGTGACCGCTGTTTCTCGACAACCACGGGTCCGATATACTTGAAACTTGCCAGGTATATTGCTGGGGACCCGAGGATGTGCCTTTTCAAGGTTTCATATTAATCGGACAATTACTTACCGAGCTATGTCCAAAAAACGATTCAACCAATCAGAGAGCAGCGAGCTATCGCGTGTGCCGAACATGGCGAACACACTCTGCCTCGGATGGCACATTTGAGAGCGTATTCATTTATTTCACGTTTGCAAACTATGTTGGCGCTATGTTGGCGTTAAACTATGTTTTAAAACTAATAAAAACCATTTCATGTAAATAGAGGGGGGGGGGGGGGGGGGGGATTGTCACTGTACTCGCAAGCCGTTCGCCGTTCGCTTTGGCGTTGCGAATGAACCAAAACATTTCATGAACCAAACCATTTCATGTAAAGCGTTCGCCGTTCGCTTTGGCGTTGCGAATGGACCAAAACATTTCATGGACCAAACCATTTCATGTAAATAGAGGGGGGGGGGGGGTTGTCACCGTACTCGCACCCACGTACCCACGTACCCACGTACGGGCATTGCACCCACGTACGGGCATGCCCTAGTCCCAACAATGAGGATAACCAGTGTAATCACAGGAAACTCTTGCCATTGTGCGCGGGATTACCAGCACAACATTCTCCCAGAATATCAGTTACAATATATCTTAACATATAACTACTTTGGGAAATAACAAAGAAGGAAAAATAAACATTGCTCACAATTGAATATCAAATAAATTAAGGTATTCATCGTCACACTAATTGCAGATTTCGTTAACCGAACAAAGGCATTTTTCCTTTTTAACAAGTTCATCTCATCTTGTTCCTCCAGGTCATGAAGGGAGCCATTCTCCAGAATTACGACTCGGCTCCCTCCCTCCAACAATGAAATGAGTCCCAAGTTGCAAAACAAACACTTTTTTGAGACATATACACTTTCCAAAATGTGCAGAAAATAAGCCTCAAATGGATACCGAATATATGATGATAGTTTGAGGCATTCTCGAGTTCTGGCCCAAAACGTGAAACTGTCCACCGATCACTAACAAAAGCAGGTATTTCTAATGCAGATCTATGAAACTTTACACACCTTTAGATGCGAACCTGCCCTAAGTTTCTTCCTAATTTCATTGGATCAGGTGATGCCAATTATGCTAATGAAACTAATTAATTGTGACTGCGGCACAATGAACTTATTGGGAGTGGATTTTTGCCTCAATCTTTTGCAATACCCCAATAAAAGCTGTGATTTAAATAATAACACTCATTCATTGATATTTGAAATCAATGGCTCAGGTTTGTTTTGCTGAAATCATGAACTTGTCTTGTTAATTTGCCAATTAAATAATCACACTCATTCATTGATATTTGAAATCAATGGCTCAGGTTTGTTTTGCCGAAATTGTGAACTTGTCTTGTTAATTTGCTAATTAAATAATAACACTCATTCATTGATATTTGAAATCAATCGCTCAGGTTTGTTTTGCTGAAATTGTGAACTTGTCTTATTAATTTGCTAATTAAATAATAACACTCATTCATTGATATTTGAAATCAATGGCTCAGGCTTGTTTTGCTGAAATTGTGAACTTGTATTATTAATTTGCTAATTAAATAATCACACTCATTCATTGATATTTGAAATCATTGGCTCAGGTTTGTTTTGCTGAAATCGTGAACTTGTCTTGTTAATTTGCTAATTAAATAATCACACTCATTCATTGATATTTGAAATCATTGGCTCAGGTTTGTTTTGCTAAAATCATGAACTTGTCTTGTTAATTTGCTAATTAAATAATCACACTCATTCATTGATATTTGAAATCATTGGCTCAGGTTTGTTTTGCTGAAATCGTGAACTTGTCTTGTTAATTTGCGAATTAAATAATCACACTCATTCATTGATATTTGAAATAAAGGGCTCATTTTTGTTTTGCTGAAATCGTGAACTTGTCTTGTTAATTTGCTAATTAAATAATCACACTCGTTCATTGATATTTGAAATCAATGGCTCAGGTTTGTTTTGCTGAAATTGTGAACTTGTCTTGTTAATTTGCTAATTAAATAATAACACTCATTCATTGATATTTGAAATCAATGGCTCAGGCTTGTTTTGCTGAAATTGTGAACCTGCCTTGTTAATTTGCTCATTAAATAATAACACTCATTCATTGATATTTGAAATCAATGGCTCAGGTTTGTTTTGCTGAAATTGTGAACTTGTCTTATTAATTTGCTAATTAAATAATAACACTCATTCATTGATATTTGAAATCAATGGCTCAGGCTTGTTTTGCTGAAATTGTGAACTTGTATTATTAATTTGCTAATTAAATAATCACACTCATTCATTGATATTTGAAATCATTGGCTCAGGTTTGTTTTGCTGAAATCGTGAACTTGTCTTGTTAATTTGCTAATTAAATAATCACACTCATTCATTGATATTTGAAATCATTGGCTCAGGTTTGTTTTGCTAAAATCATGAACTTGTCTTGTTAATTTGCTAATTAAATAATCACACTCATTCATTGATATTTGAAATCATTGGCTCAGGTTTGTTTTGCTGAAATCGTGAACTTGTCTTGTTAATTTGCGAATTAAATAATCACACTCATTCATTGATATTTGAAATCATTGGCTCAGGTTTGTTTTGCTGAAATCGTGAACTTGTATTATTAATTTGCTAATTAAATAATAACACTCATTCATTGATATTTGAAATCAATGGCTCAGGCTTGTTTTGCTGAAATTGTGAACTTGTATTGTTAATTTGCTAATTAAATAATAACACTCATTCATTGATATTTGAAATCAATGGCTCAGGCTTGTTTTGCTGAAATTGTGAACTTGTATTATTAATTTGCTAATTAAATAATCACACTCATTTATTGATATTTGAAATCATTGGCTCAGGTTTGTTTTGCTGAAATCGTGAACTTGTCTTGTTAATTTGCTAATTAAATAATCACACTCATTCATTGATATTTGAAATCATTGGCTCAGGTTTGTTTTGCTAAAATCATGAACTTGTCTTGTTAATTTGCTAATTAAATAATCACACTCATTCATTGATATTTGAAATCATTGGCTCAGGTTTGTTTTGCTGAAATCGTGAACTTGTCTTGTTAATTTGCTAATTAAATAATAACACTCATTCATTGATATTTGAAATAAAGGGCTCATTTTTGTTTTGCTGAAATCGTGAACTTGTCTTGTTAATTTGCTAATTAAATAATAACACTCATTCATTGATATTTGAAATCAATGGCTCAGGCTTGTTTTGCTGAAATTGTGAACCTGCCTTGTTAATTTGCCAATTAAATAATAACACTCATTCATTGATATTTGAAATCAATGGCTCAGGCTTGTTTTGCTGAAATTGTGAACCTGCCTTGTTAATTTGCCAATTAAATAATCACACTCATTCATTGATATTTGAAATCAATGGCTGAAGCCTGTTTTGCTGAAATCATCAACTTGTCTTATTAATTTGCCAATTAAATAATAGCATGCATTCATTTATATTTAAAATCAATGGCTCAGACTTATTTTGCTGAAATCGTGAACTTGTCTTATTAATTTGCTAATTAAATAATCACACTCATTCATTGATATTTGAAATCAATGGCTCAGGCTTATTTTGCTGAAATCGTGAACTTGTCTTGTTAATTTGCTAATTAAATAATAACACTCATTCATTGATGTTTGAAATCAATGGCTCAGGTTTGTTTCTGCTGAAATTGTGAACTTGTCTTGTTAATTTGCTAATTAAATAATCACACTCATTCATTGATATTTGAAATCAATGGCTCAGGTTTGTTTTGCCGAAATTGTGAACTTGTCTTGTTAATTTGATAATTAAATAATCACACTCATTCATTGATATTTGAAATCAATGGCTCAGGTTTGTTTCTGCTGAAATTGTGAACTTGTCTTGTTAATTTGATAATTAAATAATAACACTAAAAAAAAAAAAAACCACCTTTAGAGGCCATTTTTCCCCGCAAAGCGGGGGTTGGCCTTTTTCCTTTTTCGGGAACCGTGGTTGTTGTTGTTTTTCGGTCCCCTTTTTGAAGCAATGTTTTACGGCCGGATGCCCTTCCTGACGCCAACCCTTTTTGCCGCCTTTAACGACAAACAGGGAATTACCAGTGAACTGGTACTCAATTAGCCGACCTCGGAAGGATGACAGGCTGAGTCAACCCCCCTGGCGTTAATTCAGCGATCGACCGGGATTCGAACCCAGGATCCTAGGATCCTAAGCCGGCACCCTAGCCGCTAGCCCAATCACACTAATTCATTGATATTTGAAATCAATGGCTCAGGTTGGTTTTGCTGAAATTGTGAACTTGTCTTGTTAATTTGCTGTTTAAATAATCACACTCATTCATTGATATTTGAAATCAATGGCTCAGGTTTGTTTTTGCTGAAATTGTGAACTTGTCTTGTTAATTTGCTAATGAGCACGACTGATAAGGTTACACTGCATAGCCGAAATCAAGGCAGAGCCCGGACGTCGCGTCAATTGTCCTTACGTCTGTTTCACAGTTAAAGTGACGAAACAAGCGAGTTTCCGACGTGGGACACAATGGAGCCTGAGGGCAAGGAATACATTGGCTAGTTTTATTTGTCCTTCCCAGTGGTAGTCAGGACAGGAAGTTGGCATGTGTTCAGGGCACTGGATCTAAGTGGTCAACTCTTCTTCATGATACCGTTTAACCTATGATATGCACTCGCCAATGCTCGTAAAAGGTCTGCACAGCGTACGTACATCCGAGGGACGGTGCACTTTGAGAAGCGAAGCACCAATCCGAAAGTTTGTAGTCGGGTCAGTAATCTGTGGAGGGAGAGGTTAATGGGGTAGAAAAGATCATGGTTTTGGATGAGGGATGACTGAGATGGTGGTGAGCATCTGTCTTGAAGATTAAGATTGACTAGAATGTGGAAGTTGGTCCCATCCTTGGGAAAAAGAGGAATGATTGAATGGAGGTGAGCAGTCGTTCACTATTAATATTTTGGGAGTTTCACCAGGACGGGGTTGATGGTGGACCATGTGCCCTCTGCAGGAACCTGGGAGTAAAACCACAGAAAGGGCAGAGGGTGCAAGACCAGAATGGAGGTGGTAGAAGAAATAGAGACCACCAACGAGTCTGCATTGGGAAAGCATTCGGCCCATGGACTTAGCTTCATCGCTGGAGATTCCAGTGAGGGGACCAAGAACGCAATGACGACGCTAACAGAACTACAGAGAGTATGACGACGCTAACAGAACTACAGAATACTACAGAGTTCATTGGCTGAGATGGGAGAACATGCCGGAAGGACAACAGTCCTGCAGCACTTCACAAATCTAGGATTTACGGGAGATTGGCCACATGGAAGCCACCCCTGAGAAAAAGGCACATGACAGCACACCTGTTTCTCATTTTTAATAAATTTGTTTCTACTTTGACTTTATGGGGTATTATGTGTAGATCAGTGACAAAAATCTCAATTTAATCCATTTTTACTTTAGGCTGTAACAACAAAATGTGAAAACGTCAAGGGGTCTGAATACTTTCTGAAGGCATAGTATACTATGTGTATGTGTATATATACCGAGTGTGTGCATATATACCGAGCTTACACAGCTCGGTGCTGTGCAAGCTCGGTGCTGTGCAATCCAGACTGCACAATGCAGGCTCGGTGCTGTGCAAGCTCGGTGGGTGCTATGCAATCCAGGCTGTGCAATGCAAGCTCGGCGCTGTGCAATGCAAGCTCGGCGCTGTGCAATCCAGGCTGCGCAATGCAAGCTTGGTGCTGTGCAAGCTCGGGGCTGTGCAATCCAGGCTGCGCAATGCAACCGTGGTGCTGTGCAAGCTCGGTGCTGTGCAATCCAGACTGCACAATGCAGGCTCGTTGCTGTGCAAGCTCGGTGGGTGCTATGCAATCCAGGCTGTGCAATGCAAGCTCGGCGCTGTGCAAGCTCGGTGGGTGCTATGCAATCCAGGTTGTGCAATGCAGGCTCGGTGCTGTGCAAGCTCGGTGGGTGCTATGCAATCCATGTTGTGCAATGCAAGTTCGGCGCTGTGCAAGCTCGGTGGGTGCTATGCAATCCAGGCTGTGCAATGCAAGCTCGGCGCTGTGCAAGCTCGGTGGGTGCTATGCAATCCAGGTTGTGCAATGCAGGCTCGGTGCTGTGCAAGCTCGGTGGGTGCTATGCAATCCAGGTTGTGCAATGCAGGCTCGGTGCTGTGCAAGCTCGGTGGGTGCTATGCAATCCATGCTGCACAATGCAAGTTCGGTGCTGTGCAAGCTCGGTTCTGTGTAAGCTCTAACTCTTGTACAAATGTTTGAACCTCTCCAGATCTGCTCTCACTTGAGTCTCCGCCTTGAGGATCACCAGACCACGGACTGTTCAAGGCTTGACTCTTTGAAGGTGAGTCTCAACACAACAGACAGGTTTTGTTTGCGAACTGAGCAACATGACAGGGGTGTTTTACTGTGCAAAGCTGCATATAAAATAAAAATGTGTTGAAAAGTTTAACTTAAAGCATCACCCTGAATCATACATCCAGTGGCGTAGTGATGGGGAGGAGTGAGGGGGGGAGGGAAGTGGCGAGGGGCGGATGAGGCGACCGCACCAGGCGCGAAGTGGATGGGGCGCCAAATCACACCCTCAAAAAAACGTTTTCATTCTCCATTTGTTTGTGTTGTATATAAATTATAATACAATGAACTTGTGAGATCAGGAGAAGCAACTTTCAGAAACACGTTTTACAGTTTAAACTCCGTGCTTCATGTCAATGTGTCAGGTTGATGTTTATAAACTCCTTTCCATCCGGATTCACTTTTTTCCTAATTCCTGTTTCTATCACCTCGCACAGTAAATAAATCCGTGTTCGGGTGTTGCTACCTTCTGTGTGGATCTCTTATCTTGTATAACGAGGTTTAATGTGCACTCGGTAACATGGAGATCGTCCATTGGCCCAAGGGATGGAGGGGTGTAACTGTTGGATGTAATTACGTCGATCAAATCTAGATATCTCACGGTGTTATGTCCCAATCAGCGAGGCCAGGATCCAGGTGTCAAGTGAGTTCTTTAACTTCCTTGTCTTCCTCTGCTGATCTGTCTCATCAGCTCCAGTCTCCAGTCTCTAGGTCTAGGCCATAGAAATAGCACACCATGCTGCATATTGTTATGTCTGGGGGTAAAGCAATATCTAGAGCCAGGTAGATCTGAATAGGTAACATGCTTCGACTGTCGCGATAGGGAATCTACCTGTAATAAGTTCTGTGTTTTAGTCCAGTTTGTCGGGTAAGAGTATACCTGTGAACATACCAGGATGTTCGTGTGCTAGGTAGTTAGGGATTAAAGATAACAGCCCCTGTGTGTCAACCCTGGTAGTCAAACCTTCGTCCCTTATGGCAATGCACACCAACATAAACACGTAGACAGGCCCTTAGTAGAACATTAAATAATTCCCTTCCCTGACAAGGACTTCGGAAGAGAACAGGCAAGAGGCCAGTTCGGGGCACCGCCGCATGGGCCGCAGCCAGCTACACCTCCGGCAGGCCTAGGAACGTGGAGTGACACGAGCTATCACCACGCTACAGGCCTGTGATTGATCAGCACAGTAGGTGCGAACCTCCAGCCAACGAGTGCGGGAGTCGCGAAGCTGGAAGGTTCGGTGGAAGGCGCTGGTTGGTGGCGCGCCAAGGCTGATGTCACCGCCCAGGTTATATCAGGGCACGCCGAATGCCATTTTTCTCTCTTGCTCTTGCAGCTCGAACCCTCTTGCAGCACGTCCCTCTTGCGCAGCACGTCCCTCTTGCTCGAGTTCTAGCTTTTGGGTTCTTCGCTGCCTCTTGCACACGTCCCTCCCTGGCTGTCTTGTGCTCTCTGCGCTTTTCCTCTTGGTCTTGAGAGGGCCGAGTGGTCTTGGTTTGCCATGTGCGTGGTGCTTGGAACAGTGCTTTTGGTGCTTTGGGGCCTCGTGTGCGATCGGTGCTTCTGGAGCTTGTAGTCGTGCACGGACCTCGTGGGCGGTCGACGAGGAGCTTGGGGTGGGCGCTGGCCCGGGCCTTCGCGGTGCTGTGGTGCTGGAGCGAGGGGCCTCGTGGTGTGCTGTGGAGCTTGGAGCCAAGTGGGGACGACAGACCACAGACGGATAAGGACCCACCACATTCACAACCACACGACGTTTCTTTTCCTTTAATTCCTTCCTATGTCTCGTTGCTGAAGTGAGGTGTGTGGGATCCCAATATAGGATTTAGTTTATTTGATTGCCGTCGCGTTTCATTGTATCGGGTCCATGAATAAATCTCTATTTTTGTACATTAAATCTTGTGGTTGTTCGGTTCATTAATTCCCTGCAGGATCGAAGCTGCGGTCGGCGCGCTCCAGGTACGCGCTTTTGCCGCAGCTTTCCACTTCTCTTCCTCTTCCCGTGCTACATAAGTAAAATCTGTGTTTGGTCGTCGCCTCAAGTAAATCCGTCTGGTCCATCCGCGGTCCCTGGTGTTAACCAAAGGGTCCGCGCGATAACTGGTGTCAAGAGTGAGGATGTGGGCCCGTTGGACAAATTTTTTTTTTTCACGGCGAGACATCGACACAGTCGGGCGTACATCGCGCCCGCCATTCGGACGAAATTTTTTCGTAGTCCGAAGCGATAAATTGTGTAGTCGATTGGGTTTGCACGACGCGAAAGGCGCATCATTAAATTTAATTTTATTCCTGTTGTAAGAGCCGCGCGGGAAAGCGACCTCCTTTATTGATGGAGGAGGTGGGCAATATGGAGGAAGGAGGGATGGAAGATGCGGGAAGCATTGGGGGTGAGTCGGACGTAGCTGGGGTGGAGCGTAGTGGTGGAACTTCCCCCGCCGGAGGAGTGGCCCCCATGGACAGCCAGGCCTTAATGAAATTTATGACGGAATTAATAAATAGTAGTAGTGAGCGAATCAATGCAGAAATTCGGGAAATGAACAACAAAATTGGGGGATTGGAAAATAAAATGGATGCTCAGGGTGAGCGGATGGAAGGAAAAATTGAGGGATTGAATAACAAAATGGAGTCCCAGTGGATTGAACTAAAAGGAGAAATGAGGAGATTTGGCGCCAACAGGGCCCAGGAGCCGGGAATGGCAAGTGAATTAAAACGGGAAACTGCAAATGTACAGGTAAATGGGGAATGCCAACATGTGAGCGTGGAGTGCCCACAGGTGAACGGGAAAGGAAATTTGGAATGTGAAAATTGTAATAGAGGATGTTTCCCACCTGCTGGCTTGGAGGTTTGTCGGGACCGGGTGGATGTCACAACACCTCAACAGGGGGATGGATTTGAATCCTTGCTCTGCCAGGGCGGTGGTTCAGAGCAAGAGGGGATAACAATAGGGGGGGTCCGAGTAATGGAGCCGGACTGGGTATTTATTGGGGAAGGCCTGTCGGGGCCAGAAATGATTTGTGGTGATGATGGGGATGATGAGAATGATTTGATCCAGCGGCTGGGGACCTGGGAAAGTCCCATGGAGGTAGAGTTTGTCCAGGCCCAAAGGAGTTTGGGGGAGGAGGTGAGTCGGTCCGAGGAGGAGGTTGAGGTGACCGAGGGGACCCTCACCGTGCACACCGATTGGGTAACGGAGGCTCCGAAATTGAATGACCAGTTGGGGGAGTGTGTTGGCTCTGGGCTGGATTCGGACAGAGAGGGATCGGGAGATCGAGCCTCCGACAATTTTGTCCCTGTAGGGAATTTGGAGCAGCTGCAGGGAGGGGCAGAACAACCTGAGGGAGTTGTTACCTGCATCTTTGGTTTGGCAGTGGGAATGAAAATTTTAAAAAGGAAATTAAAATTAAAATGGGAGGTTGATTTGGAACAGCCATGGAGGGAGTTAGTTCCCGGGCTGCGGGATTTGGACCAGGGGAGGTCATTTGGGATGGCCTCGGGCAAAAGTATCCCCTTTCAAAATTTGGGTATGCCAGCCAGCTGGGGGGCTGTGCTGGCGAGATTTGGACGTGGGGTCCAGCCATGGGTGGCATGGTACAACCTGGGCCCCACGGGGGGGGGGGGGGGGGGGTCCGGTGGAGTGTGGCGTCCCTTGTCCATCGGGGCGCTGGCCGAGCGGGTGGCTCGGGCCGACAGGGTCACTGGACCCTGGTGGGGGTTAAGACCTCCAGGGGGTCCGAGGTGGTTTCTCAAGCCTGGGATGGCATTTATTGAGGACCACTAGGGGGGGGGTGTTGCGGGTCGCGCTTTGGTGGTGGCATCACGGACGGCCAACTTGGGCCTGATGTGGTGACCGCCCGGGCATGCGGCCTGACACCCTCTCCCTGAGACTCTGGGACAGCCGGCATGTGGTGACCTGCCATGCCGTGCTGGTCTATGGACGCGGGTCGAACCGAATGGACAGGAATAAGATAGCCCACCGGACAACCATTGGGGCATCTGTGGAACGTGATGGTGCGAGAGTGACCTTCCACAGATGTTTCGTTATGATTTATGGACTCTCGGTTTGGGAAGAGAGCCAGGGGAGTGGTGAATCGGGAATGTGTAAGAGTCGAGTATATGGGCCATGCTCGGCTGACATGTGTATGGCAAAGCATCTTTCTTTGGTGAGTTAGTAAAATGTGAAACATGTTTGGCATGGGTAATCTGAAGGTTAGACGTAAATTTAAGGGTGAATTTTGAAATGTTATGGTGGATACAGATGGCAGTGTCACCATTATTGATCCAGGTGTGTAGACCAAAGTGTTGGAGGCTGTGATAAAATTGATAGGGTAGCAGGACACAGCCTTCAACTGGTTGCGGGGGCGACTGCGCCAATATTTGGGACGCGGGATCATGGGGATGTAGTTGTGTAGCCTGAGGGTCAACGTGGAGCTATGCGTGTCCGAGGTGTGTGGACCATGTCTTCTGGGTGGATCTCCTGGTGGAGCATGACTGTTGACTGGACCTTGGTGTGGTCAAGTGTGGGTGGGCACTGGGGGCTGCATGTGGTCAGACTGGGGGATGATGTGGAGGTGAAGGGGACGTGGCTGTAGGGATGCCACGCACTGCGACCGTGCCCCCTAGGGCCGAGGTTGTGCGTGCGGTAGTGTTTTTGGCAGCAGGTGCTCACCACATTGGCCAGCTGGTGCTGGTGCATCTGTGTTCCTCGCAGGGGGCTGAAGGATGGATGGTGGGTCGCACCCTTTGGACGCTCATGGGCCATGTTGGCGTTTCGACTGCTCGGCTTGTCCCGATGACCCTTGCATGGCAGAGGTGCGGAGCTGTCGTGGCCACAGGTAGTTGTGTAGTGATAATCACCGTTGGATGCGGACCCACATACCTGCCAGTATAGTGGGGAGAAAAGTGAAATTTGGAAAATTTGGTAGCCCCAATGATAAATTTTGGGATTGTGAAGGGTGTATGGCACTTTGTACCTGAGCAACCTGCAACTACCTGCACTTGAGGTGAGTGTTTTGAGGTGTACTGTCCCAGGCTTCAGGACTTGCTATGGAAAAATTGGGGACATGTAATTTGGAGTTGGGAGGCAGATGAGAGTGATGACATGGTCGGTGAGGGGGATGGAATGGGTGCCACAGAGTCTTGTGGGTGGAGTTTGTGCTAGTGTTGTGGTTATGTGTTTTCATGTGGTTGTGGAGAATGGAAACTGAGAATGAGTGATGAGTATCGTGTTGGAAATAAAAATGTGATTCAATGTGAACTGGGGATTTCAGATAAGGCAGGCCATGGCAAAGCTTTTGTAACATCTGCCCTGAAAATGTGTTTGTAGAATTGAATGGCAGCGGGGGAGGAAATATGTTTTGGGGTCTTGTGGGTGGGGAAGGTGTGTTTGTCCGCAGGTGCAGATCAGGCTCTGTGGAGCGATGCCTGCGCCCTTCCCTCTGCTGCAATTACCCCTGGCAGCCAGTGGTATCCTGAAATTGGAGCTCGTCGGTGGAGGGTCTGCTTGGGCGCCCTGGGGTGAAGGAGACCCGTGGAGCTGCGCGGCAGCAGGAGGCAATGGAGCCTGGTGTGTGGAGACCCTCACCGGCGGGGTAACGGCGGAAAGGGCTGTTGGGCTGTCACGGGGCCAAGAGGTAAAGGGGGGGGGGGGGGGGCAATATACTTGTAAGTCGGTTGACTTGTTTTGGGACTGTGGGCACCACAGCCTGAAGCGCCCCCACCATCTTAGTTGTGCGGTACCTCCCCACTGCCTAGAGAGAAATGCACACATGTATACGACATCAATGCCATGGTCCTGCAGGGGGGTGTATGAAATAAGTGCTTATAATGATTTTGAGTAATGATTTATGGAATGAGCATTAGTGGATAAGGGGTTTGTGTTGCATGAATGAGGGCGAAAACCACCGAGCCATGTCACTCACCTGTAACATCTGGACAGGGCCCGCGGAAATTTAGGGGTGCATTGGGATGGCCCGCAGGTAAGGTTGTGTCTTGTGGCATCCACCAGGGGACGCAGTCTGTAGACCAGGGTATGTAAAAATGTTTATTAGAGTTCGGAATTTTTGAATAAGGTTAGGTTTTGTGGTTAAGTTAGTTTTGAGTGTTGTTTGTTTCCTCCCTCCGCAGGAACAACGAATAAGATCATTGTACATACTTGCATGATTGTTAAGGGGATTAGCAGGTTAAGGAGAATAGGTAGGAAGTCCGGCTCACCTCCCACAGCCCTCCTGATTTATTTCATAGGTTAATTAAGTGTGTGACAGTAAGTGTTAAGGCTGGAATGGTAGCGCCTGCAGTGAACCTAGCAGGAGCTACGGTTCCGGGGGGGGGGGGGGGGGGGGCTGTGTTATGTCTGGGGGGGTAAAGCAATATCTAGAGCCAGGTAGATCTGAATGGGTAACATGCTTCGAATGTCGCGATAGGGAATCTACCTGTAATAAGTTCTGTGTTTTAGTCCGGTTTGTCGGGTAGGAGTATACCTGTGAACATACCAGGATGTTTATGTGCTAGGTAGTTAGGGATTAAACATAACAGCCCCTGTGTGTCAAACCTGATAGTCAAACCTTCGTCCCTTATGGCAATGCACACCAACATAAACACTTAGACAGGCCCTTAGTACGACATTAAATAATTCCCTTCCCTGACAAGGACTTCGGAAGAGAACAGGCAAGAGGCCAGTTCGGGGCACCGCCGCATGGGCTGCAGCCAGCTACACCTCCGGCAGGCCTAGGAACGTGGAGTGACACAAGCTATCACCACGCTGCAGGCCTGTGATTGGTCAGCGCAGTCGGCGCGAACCTCCAGCCAACGAGTGCGGGAGTCGCGAAGCTGGAAGGTTCGGTGGAAGGCGCTGGTTGGTGGCGCACCAAGGCTGACGTCACCGCCCAGGTTATATCAGGGCGCGCCGAACGCCATTTTTCTCTCTTGCTCTTGCATCTCGAACCCTCTTGCAGCACGTCCCTCTTGCGCAGCACGTCCCTCTTGCTCGAGTTCTAGCTTTTGGGTTCTTCGCTGCTTCTTGCGCACGTTCCTCCCTGGCTGTCTTGTGCTCTCTGTGCTTTTCCTCTTGGTCTTCAGAGGTCCTGGTGGTCTTGGTTCGCCATCTGCGTGGTGCTTGGAGCGGTGCTTTTGGTGCCTTGGGGCCTCATGTGCGATCGGTGCTTCTGGAGCTTGGAGTGGTGCACGGACCTCGTGGGCGGTCGACGAGGAGACTGGGGTGGGCGTTGGCCCGGGCCTTCATGATGCTGGAGCGAGGGGCCTCGTGGTGTGCTTTGGAGCTTGGAGCCAAGTGGGGACGACAGACCACAGACAGATAAGGACGCACCACATTGACAACCACACGACGTTTCTTTTCCTTTAATTCCTTCCTGTGTCTCGTTGCTGAAGTGAGGTGTGTGGGATCCCAATATAGGATTTAGTTTATTTGATTGCCGTCGCGTTTCATTGTTTCGGGTCCGTGAATAAATCTCTATTTTTGTACATTAAATCTCGTGGTTGTTCGGTTCATTAATTCCTTGCAGGATCGAAGCCGCGGTCGGCGCGCTCCAGGTAAGCGCTTTTGCCGCAGGTTTCCACTTTCCTTCCTCTTCCTGCGCTACATAAGTAAAATCCATGTTTGGTCGTCGCCTCAAGTAAATCCGTTCTGGTCCATTCGCGGTCCCTGGTGTTATCCGAAGGGTCTGCTTGACAATATATACAGCACACATTTGTGCATAGAAATAGCACACCATGCTGCATAGAAATAGCACACCATGCTGCATAGAAATAGCCCACCATGCTGCATAGAAATAGCACACCATGCTGCATAGAAATAGCACACCATGCTGCATAGAAAGAGCACACCATGCTGCATAGAAAGAGCACACCATGCTGCATAGAAATAGCACACCATGCTGCATAGAAATAGCACACCATGCTGCATATAAATAGCATACCATGCTGCATAGAAATAGCACACCATGCTGCATAGAAATAGCACACCATGCTGCACAGAAATAGCACACCATGCTGCATAGAAATATCACACCATGCTGCATTGAAATAGCACACCATGCTACATAGAAATAGCACACCATGCTGCATAGAAATAGCACACCATGCTGCATAGAAATAGCACACCATGCTGCATAGAGATAGCACACCATGGTGCATAGAAATACCACACCATGCTGCATAGAAATACCACACCATGCTATGCTGCATAGAAATACCACACCATGCTGCATAGAAATACCACACCATGCTGCATAGAAATAGCACACCATGCTGCATAGAAATAGCACACCATGCTGCATAGAAATACCACACCATGCTGCATAGAAATACCACACCATGCTGCATAGAAATACCACACCGTGCTGCATAGAAATACCACACCATGCTGCATAGAAATACCACACCATGCTGCATGCATGTTTGATGTAGTTTTTGTTAACTACTTTGTACCATACCTGCCTGCTCTGCGGCTTCAGCATTAGTTTACCTTTCACCAAGCCAAGGTCTGCTTGGACCATGGTGGAGATGATAAGTTTTTTTTAATTATTATTATTATTGCCAAATGGTACTAATATTGTTATTGTTCTGAATATTATTAGTATTAATGAATGCTTTGTTACAATGATATTGTGGCGGGCACAAGGGTCAATAATTCCGTGCACCAGTGGGTGGCGCGAGCGTCCAGGCGGGGAACTGAAATACATGCCCCGCCTTTCGGCCGATCGGCCACACCCGGGGGCAAGGCGTGGCCTCGGGACATATATGCGGGCTCTAAGCTCGAGCCCGCCCAGTGCTGATATGCGAGCTTGTAATAAAGACTCTTGTTTGTATCCACGCGTTGTGGCCTACCTCTCTGGCAATCGAGTCGTGTGTACACAGCACCACACTGGTGACCCCGATTGGTTCAGCCGTTGCTGACCCCCAAACGCGCCATGGCTACCAACGCCGTCACAATCAAACTCCCGGAGTTTTGGGAAGCGCAAGCCGACATTTGGTTTGTGCAGGCCGAAGCTCAATTCCAACTCCGGGGCATCACAGCGGACGAGACCAGGTACTACCACGTGGTCGCCGCCCTCGGGCCCGGCACTGCCGCCCGCGTCGTGGCCATCCTTCGGCGCCCGCCGGGCGACCACAAGTACGAGGCACTCAAACGTCTCCTCCTCGCCACGTTCGGGCTCACGGAGGTCGAACGTGTCGACCGCCTCCTGGACATTCCCGCCCTCAGCGACACATGACCATCCGTCCAGATGGATTTCATGCTGTCCCTGCTTGGAGACCAGCGCCCGGATTTCTTATTCCGAGCACTTTTCCTACGCCAGCTACCTGTACAGGTGCGCCTCGCGCTGGCCGGTTCCAAAATAACGGAACCCCGCGCCCTGGCTGGAGAGGCCGACAAGTATTTCGCGGCCTGCGACACGCGGTCGGTGTACGGTGCTGCCGTAGTGGATCCTGGCGCGGAGGCCACAGCGCCCCCTGCTTCCCTCGTGGCCGCTGCTACGCCCCGCCCACTACTGCCGCCGCCACCACCACCGCTGCCGGCATAGCTGCCGCGGGGGCCACCGCCGCAAACCTGGTGCTACTACCATGCCAGGTTCGGCCGCAAGGCTAAAACGTGCCGCCCGCCGTGTTCTTTTGATGGGTCGGGAAACGACCGGGCCGGCACTCACTTGCGGCCATGAGCGTCGGCCATTCCGGCAGCCTCCTGTTCATCACGGACACCTCGTCCGGGCGCCGTTTTCTTTGCGACACGGGAGCGCAGGTAAGCGTCATCCCTGCCTCCGCGTCCGAGAAGAAAGCCGCGGGCCGGGGCCCCGCTTTGCTTGCCACCAACGGCACACCCATCCGCACATTCGGGAAGCGTTGCCTCTCACTGCGGTTCAGAGGGCAGCGCTTTCAATGGTCGTTCGTCACCGCCAGCGTGCCAATGGCCCTGCTCGGCGCGGACTTCCTATGTGCGCATGGGCTGTTGGTCGACGTTAAGCGCAGACATCTCATCCAGGCCGAAACCTTCAGCTCGCTCGCTTGTTCGCTGAGCGGCTTGCCAAGCGGCTTGCTGAAAGGTTCTGTCCTGGCGAGGTTAGTCTGTACGCTTCCGGCAGCGGACGAGTTTAGCCGCCTCCTCGCCAGTTTCCCAGCCCTCACGCGGCCCACCTTTTCAGCGGTGGCCGTCAAACACGGGGTGGAGCACCATATCCCCATGGTCGGGCCGCCGGTCTACGCCCGGGCACGCCGCCTCGACCCCACGAAGCTCGCCGTGGCGAAAGCGGAGTTCACCACGCTGGAACGGATGGGTATCGTACGGCGCTCCAACAGCGCTTGGGCCTTTCCTCTGCACATTGTGCCGAAGTCCGGCAGCGGATGGCGGCCGTGCGGTGACTACCGCCGGCTCAATGATGCCACTACCTAGTCCCGCATATCCAAGACCTTTCCGCCCGGTTGGCAAACACGACCGTGTTCTTCAAGGTGGACCTCATCCGGGGCTACCACCAGGTCCCCGTACAACCGGACGATGTCCCAAAGACGGCCGTCATCACCCCTTTCGGCCTCTTTGAGTTCCTGCGGATGCCTTTTGGGTTGAAGAATGCGGCCCAGGCGTTCCATCGGCTCATGGACAGCGTCTTGCGTGACTTACCTTTCATCTATGTCTACCTGGACGACATCCTAGTCGCGAGCGCGTCCCGGGAGGAGCACCTGCTCCACCTCCGCACGCTTTTCGAACGCCTGGGCCAGCATGGCCTGATCATCAACCCCACAAAGTGCCGCTTCGGCGTCGCCGCCATCGACTTCTTGGGGCACCGCATCACCAGGCACGGGGCTGTCCCTTTACCGGCCAAGGTGGAGGCCGTCAAGAGTTTTCCGCGCCCCCGCACGATCAAGGGGCTCCAGGAATTCCTGGGCATGGTCAATTTTTACCACCGCTTCGTGCCCCGCGTCGCCCAGCTCCTCCACCCCCTGCACGAGGCCCTCCGGGGGAAGCCGGGCAAAGGTGACATCGCCCTTGTCGGAGCCGATGGCCGCGGCATTTGCGGGCGCAAAGCTGGCCTTGGCCAACGCCACCATGCTGGCGCACCTGGCACCCGATGCACCGATCGCCCTCACCACCGACGCGTCGGACTACGCGGTGGGCGCAGTGCACAAGCAGTGGGTGCGTGGTGCTTGGCAGCCACTGGCGTTTTTAGCCGGCAGCTTCACCCGCACAAACGCCGCTACAGCACCTTCGACCGCGAGCTGCTCGGGCTCCACCTGGCGGTCCGACACTTCCGCCATCTGCTCGAGGGCCGCCCGTTCACGGCTTTCGTTGATCACAAGCCCCTTGTGTTCGCGATGGCCAAGGTCGCCGAGCCATGGTCGGCCCGGCAGCAACGTCACCTATCTGCCGTGTCTGAGTACACGACGGACATCCGTCACGTCGCGGGTAAAGACAACCCAGTGGCGGATTCCTTTCCCGGTCCGTCGCGCACGCGGTCCACCTCGGGATCGACTATGCCCGGATGGCGGAGGACCAGACCGCCGACTCCAGCGTCCAGGTCTTGCGGACCGCCGTCGCGGGCCTCCGCGTCACCGAGGTGCCGTTCGAGGTCGCGGGCGCGGCCCTCCTGTGCGACGTCTCCCTCGGCCGGCCTCGCCCCATCATGCCCGCTGGCTGGCAGCGCCCGGTTTTCGACGCCATCCACGGCCTGTCCCACCCAGGCACGAAGGCCTCCCAGAAGCTCGTTGCAGCGAAGTTCGTCTGGCATGGCCTCAGGAAGGACGTCCGCGACTGGGCCAGGACGTGCCTCGCGTGCCAGCGCACAAAGGTCCACCGCTACACCCAGGCCCCATTGGCCCCGTTTACGGTGCCCGATCGTCGGTTCGACCATGTCCACGTCGACTTGGTGGGACCTCTGCCCCCCTCGCGGGGGTTCACCCACCTCCTCACCATGGTGGACCACACCACACGGTGGCCGGAGGCCATGCCATTGGCGGCGACGTCTGCGGCTGATGTGGCGCAAGCCTTCATCGCCACTTGGGTTGCCCGGTTCGGTGCCCCCTCGGACATCTCGTCCGACCGTGGCCCCCAGTTCACATCGGAGCTCTGGGGCATGGTGGTGCAAGGGCTCGGCGTCAAACTGCACTGCACCACGGCCTACCACCCCCAGGCCAACGGCCTGTGCGAGCGCTTTTATCGCTCGATGAAGGCCATGCTCCGGGCCAACCTCCGTGAAGGCAGTTGTGCCCTGGGTCCTGCTGGGCCTCAGGACAGTGCCCAAGGACGACCTGCGCGTGCCCTCGGCGTTGCTGGTCTTCGGACAACCGCTGCAGGTACCGGGCGAATTTATCCCCGACTCCACGGCTCCTTGGTCCGCGGCGCAACAGCGCTCCACCCTGCAGGAAGCGCCCGGAGGTTCGCCCCGGTGCCTACGGCACACCACGGTTGCCCGTCCTCCCACGTCGCCCCGGAGCTTCGCACGGCGGAGTACGTTTTCATCCGGCACGACGCCCACCGGGCACAGCTACGGCCCCCGTACGACGGGCCCTCCCGCGTGCTGGAGACCGGGGACAAACATTTCACCGTGGACATCGGCAGTGCCCCGGATCGTATCTCCGTGGACCGCCTCAAGCCGGCCCACCTCGATCTGGACCATCCCCTGCCAGCAGCTCTGCCTCTGCGTCGAGGCCGCTCCCCCGCGGTCAGACCCCCGGCACCCCCCAGCCCCGCCGTCCCGCTACCCCCCAGCCCTGCACACATCGCCAGGGGGCGTTTCGGCTGGGTCATCTGGCTTCCCCGCAAGCTCACCCTTCAGGTGCGTGGGAATTCTGGGGGGGCGCGTGTGGCGGGCACAAGGGTCAATAATTCCGCGCACCAGTGTGTGGCGCGAGCGTCCAGGCGGGGAACTGAAATACATGCCCCGCCTTTCGGCCGATCGGCCACGCCCGGGGGCAAGGCGTGGCCTCGGGACATATATGCGGGCTCTAAGCTCGAGCCCACCCAGTGCTGATATGCGAGCTTGTAATAAAGACTCTTGTTTGTATCCACGCGTTGTGGCTACCTCTCTGGCAATCGAGTCGTGTATGCACAGCACCACAATATCATTGTTTTTGGTAGCTATTTTGTCATCGGAATACCGTGTCATGGAAGTACCTATTAAACTTCTCTATACACCTTAACATGGCGCGTGTTTAGAAACATAGAAATTCTTCTGGATTCTTTGCAGTTAATAATCCCAATCATTCCAGGAGATCATAACTAAATCTATTCTCATTTTGAACAGGTACCTGGTATCTGCTGCTGTTCCCGCTGGGGAAGCTTAAGCGCTTTCACAAGGCCCCCCAATAGGAATTTCTGACTATGCCAGTGCCTGCAGGGGGCGATATTTTTGACCTTCGCTCCGAGCACCACAAACCATCACTAGGCCACTGTATACATCCAAACAATTCCAATATAAATAAATCATGGCATTCCTTGGAGCTCAATACCAAAGCACTGAGGTGTGAAGGTAAACTTTTAGCAAAAGCTGGATAGCCCTGTTCTAAAAAGGTGTGTTTTGACATTAGTATGGCATGTTTTGATGCACAAGTCATGTGTTTGCGGCTGTGACTGCTGTTGCTGAATTGATGCTCCTGTTTTACCTGATGGGATGCTGGCTGGTGAGCGCAGAGCAAGGTGCAGGCATGCGAGTGCTGTCGAGAGTTCCTGGTTGAACTGGAAGGAGTGGAGGAAGCTAATGTGGTTGGGAGGGACAATTCAAGTCTTTCAGAAAGAGTAGAAGAAACGACTGGAGAGGAGGAGATGCATCGGCAACTGCGGAATGTCGAGGCTGAACTGGTGCAAACGAAGCTGCACCTGGTGGAAGCTGAGTGTCGGATACAGGTGAGAGACTCAGAGGGACGTGGAACAGAGGTGAGACAAAATCTTTACCTTTTCTTCAAACTCGACATCACGTGCATTTTTATAACCACAGGATTTGGAGCATGAGGTGAGTGTAACGCTGAATGAGGTGCACACGTCACGCCGTACGTGGTTCAACCGTACTCTTACCTCCATCAAAATGGTCACTGGCGCTCAGGTAAAGGAGCCGTGTTGAGAATTTCCTGCAGATACTCCTGTCTCACCTTCCTCCGTGTCGTCCTCTGTTAACATTTGTCATCGTATTTTGATGATACTGTCAATGATGATTGTTAGGATGATCACATTTATGATCCTGGATTACATCCTGGGTTCTAATGGTTGTTCTGGCAAATACTCATCAAACATGACTTCCGTTCCTGATTCGGCCATCTTGTCTGCATGAGTTCCGTTCCTGATTCGGCCATCTTGTCTGCATGAGTTCCGTTCCTGATTCGGCCATCTTGTCTGCATGAGTTCCGTTCCTGATTCGGCCATCTTGTCTGCATGAGTTCCGTTCCTGATTCGGCCATCTTGTCTGCATAGGTTCAAGAAGGCATTTTGACTTCAATTTGAGTTGTTTTCTATTTTCACATCCAAGTCGCTAATGGCACGTTCATACTATTTAAAATAAATCCACCACTGTATCTATGTTGTTGTTTGTATTTCAAAAGAGTCTCATAGGTCTGTCTCTATTGGTGCATAGGCCTATAGCACCCATTGGTGCGTTATGGGATACGAGATGCACTCAAACAACAAACATAAGCCTCAAACTTATTGCATCACAAGAAAGAACATAAATATAAATGATCAGATACAGGAACAGAACACACTACCCGACTACAGTTAGGTATTCCACCACCTCCTCTACCTTTGTACCTCCCAATCACTAACAATCAGGGGAAACCTCGGAGATTCCTTACCTGCTTTTCATGATTTGTGGATAAACTTTGCCATGTTTTCCGTGAATGTTCTTAAAATAATCGTCATAAAATCGGGAGATAATTTCCAGTTGATTATGGAAAATTGAACTCCTAATTGGCAATACTGATGCGCTGGGTTTTGGTGTACTTGATCATCGACTCGTGCATTAAAGTTCTTTGTAAGAGGTTCAAAAGAAAATATTTTAAAAATATTTCCCTTCAATTATTTATGGCTGCAAAACCGAACAACTAATCATGTTGACATTTTACAAACCTATTCCACTTGACCCCTTCTACATTCCTTTAAAGTTTCACGGATATATATATGAAGCGGTTCAATAGATACAAGATTTTCAAGATATCCATTGAATTAATTATTAATCGCTGCCAAACCATGCGATTTTTCGCAGATTCCAAAAGGTCATTTTAGCATTCCAACATGGGGAACATAATTTTGAAGTTTCCACTCGATATGATTGAAAATTAGGGAGGAGGTAGGTTTTAAAGGTTTATGCTTCAAAAATTCATAGCTCCAAAACCATGTGACCGACGACATCACAGCCCCCGAACTTTTTTTGTCATGGGTACACGGTCATGCATGTAAAGTTTGGCCTCGATTGGTTCAGTCGTTTCGGAGAAAATGGGGTTTTAGTGGTTTTTCAGGCTTTTCTCTGAAAACAATATGGCGGCCGAACCAGGTGACCTATGACGTCATTTTGTCTGCATCAATTTAGATGATGCTGAAGAAATTTCATCCTGATCGGATGAATTTTTTTGCTTGTCGAATTTTGACGTCACAATGGAGGCACCTATGATGACATCATCATTCACATATGTTATTCTGCATAGAAAGTTCTTTACAATGAGACACGTCAGTAGATGATAAATGTTGTTTCTGGGACAGCCCCAAATCTCCATTCACTTACTTGTAAATTTTCCTCTCACCATCACTTTTCTTCATTTTCCCTTAACACCTCTATTCCTGACCCCCTTGGTCTTATGGGCCTTTTACTCTCACTATCAATGATCATTGTTGTTTAGTAGACCACTCAAACAATGATCCTATGAATATTTGCTCCCTCTCACCCCCCTTGAGGACCTATGATCCTTCTAACCTTATGGACCTATGATCCTTCTTCTACTATTGACACTGAGCCTAAAACATATCATCTGGCAGATCATCGAGTGGACCACTCAAACAATGATCCTACAAATATTTGTTTATGCGTCGGAAATAAATTAATTCTCCTACAACTCTCTTCACCATCTAATATATTAACAAAGTATATGTTTGAGTTTGGGTCTTTATCAAGATATTTTAACTGAGATAAAATAAAATGATAAACCTACCTCAATGTCCTTGGCTGAGCACCTCCAGTGCCACACACTTTTTGGTAGGCTCTGCCCACTTTTTGGTAAGCCCTGCCCACTTTTTGTTAAGCCCCGCCCACTTTTTGTTAAGCCACGCCCACTTTTTACCAAGCCCCCCACTTTTTGTTGAACCACTCCCACTTTTTGCTAAGCCCCGCCCACTTTTGCTAAGCCCCACCCACTTTGTTAAGTCCCACCCACTTTATAAACTCTTCAGCATTGTATCATTTCCAGGTAATACATTACATCATTTTCAGGGAATTTCCATCACATCATTTCCAGTTAAGACACGCCCAGGTTTGCCCAGGGAATTTCCACAGGAAATGACACACACCCAGCCCTTCTTATAAAAGGCACCGACCACACAGGCTTTTTCAAACACGCTTTCTGCTTCACTTGAGAATGGACTACTATGCCGAAATGGAATGGGATAACTTTGCTATTCCTTGGAGTCCTACTACCTGTGTAGAACTCAACCTTCAGATTGATGAACTGGACTCGAACCTCTTATCAATGGAGGTAAGTTTGTTTATTTATTTATTTATTTATTTAATTAATTAATTATTAATTTATTTAATTATTTATTTTAATAAATTTTTTTTTTTTTTTCGATGAGACTCGTGTAAGAGTTAACAAAGTTTATTTTAATATTCATAGAGCTTGATTTATACAAATAAAAATATTGTATTAAATTAATACATTGTTATTTTCTTTCACAGGAAATTGTATCTGAGATACGAAATGAAAATTCTGCTTTTAACACAACTTGGGATGAAGTTATTTTTTTGTTTGAAGTCATTTTTAATAACCAAGACCCCCAGAACGAGTTCTACCTTGATGACCCAGCCAAAGAGTTATACCTTGGAGATCCACAAAATCCTGAAAAAGAGTTTTACCATGATGATACTTGTTGTGAGTTATCAAAACAAAACCCACTGAACAAGTTCTACCTTGATGAGCCAGAATACAAGTCATACATTTGAGACCCACAAATTTCTGAAAATTGGGAAAGGGGAGTTCTCCCTGATGGTCCGCAGTTATACTATGTGAGACACATCATAGAAACCCTAGAAAATTGTGAAACGGGAATTCTCCCTGATGGTCTGCAGTTATACTATGTGAGACACATCACAGAAACCCTAAAAAATTGGGCAAGGAGAGTTCTCCCTGATGGTCCGCAGTTATACTATGTGAGACACATCATAGAAACCCTAAAAAATTGGGAAACGGGAATTCTCCCTGATGGTCCGCAGTTATACTATGGGAGACACATCACATAAACCCTAAAAAATTGGGCAAGGAGAGTTCTCCCTGATGTTCCGCAGTTATACTATGTGAGACACACATAGAAACCCTAAAAAATTGGGAAAGGGAAGTTTTCCCTGATGGTCCGCAGTTATACTATGTGAGACTTATCATGGAAACCCCCAATATTTCTGAAAATTGTGGTTCTACCTTGGAGACTTGGAAAGATGGTTATATTTTTGGAGACTCGGAATGGGGGTTTTGTTTTGATGACTCGGAATGTGATACCTATCTTGGAGGCTCAACAGGAATGTGGTTATACCTTGGGAACTTGGAAAGTTGGTTTTATTTTGGAGACTCTACCTGTGGGGTCCATCTTGGAGACTTTGCATTCTAAAGCAATGAACAATGTTCTTTGTTTAATGACGCTTGATTTAAGCAATATCAAGAAAGTTCGAGGAAGAAAATGCTGGAAAATTCTTTCTTCCCATTTCTACTTCTTCAAACTTGAAAGCCTTGAAAGACAGAATTGGAGGAAGAGGAAAAAAATAAATGAAATACGTATTTAAAAAAGAAGGGGAAAAAAGATTATGTTCGGGTTAGGGTGGGATTTTGAATGTGAGGGTTAGGGATGGGGTTGGGTTAGGGATGGGGTTGGGTTAGGGTTGGGATTTTGAATGTGAGGGTTAGGGTTGGGGTTGGGTTAGGGATGGGGTTGGGTTAGGGTTGGGATTTTGAATGTGAGGGTTAGGGATGGGTTGGGTTAGGGATGGGGTTGGGTTAGGGATGGGGTTGGGTTGGGGATGGGGTTGGGTTAGGGATGGGGTTGGGTTAGGGATGGGGTTGGGTTAGGGATGGGGTTGGGTTAGGGATGGGGTTGGGTTAGGGATGGGGATGGGGTTGGGTTAGGGATGGGGTTGGGTTAGGGATGGGGTTGGGTTAGGGATGGGGTTGGGTTCGGGATGGGGTTGGGTTCGGGTTTGTATATTATTATGACTCACTCACACATACACACACACACAAAAGTTAAGCCCCAACTGAAAAGTTGAGGGATTCTGTGTTTGGGGTTCACAGATCTCAAGAATGTATCCCCATTGTACACACAAAAGTTAAGCCCCAACTGAAAAGTTGAGGGATTCTGTGTTTGGGGTTCACAGATCTCAAGAACGTATCCCCATTGTACACACACACAAAAGTTAAGCCCCAACTGAAAAGTTGAGGGATTCTGTCTTTGGGGTTCACAGATCTCAAGAACGTATCCCCATTGTACACACACACAAAAGTTAAGCCCCAACTGAAAAGTTGAGGGATTCTGTGTTTGGGGTTCACAGATCTCAAGAACGTATCCCCATTGTACACACACACAAAAGTTAAGCCCCAACTGAAAAGTTGAGGGATTCTGTGTTTGGGGTTCACAGATCTCAAGAACGTATCCCCATTACATTTTATTTATTTATTTATTATTTTCAAGGGTATTATCTGCTTACTTGTGTTTTTTGTAATTCTTGCGAGTAAAATGAACCCAAGATTTCTTCTCTATTTAAATCATATAATTTGTAGGTCCAAGGGACTGTATCCATTACATCAATGATTTTAAATAATTCACGAGTCCATTTTTGTGTATAACCTTTCTCAAAATGACTTTTCCATTTGTATATTCTTACAATATCACCAACTTTTAACTTGGGCTTTCTCAAATTAATCTCCTTTTCATATTCTAATTTTGTAAATGTTTCCGATGGTTTTGATTTTGTTGATGAATGAACTGTATTATTGTAATTATCTACAATATCCTGAATTAAATACACCCATTTTTGAGAACCGAGTTGTGTGAATTTTTTATATAGTCTCTTTCAAAGTACGATTAAAACGCTCAATAACAACTGCTTTTCCTTCATTAAAGGTGCTGTATAATTTAATACCCTCCCCCTTATGAAATTTCATGAATATTTTGTTATAGAACTCTGTTCCCTTGTCAGTCCATAACTTCTTTGGTTTCCTTTTATCCCTTTAAAATATTAGCTTAAAGGCGAACATTAAAGTATCACCTCTCTTGTTTTTCAAAGGAACAACCCAGGCAAATCTACTCCTCAAATCAATAACGGTTAAAGCGTACCTGTATCCCTTATCATTATTTAGTTCGTTTAAATCAGTGGACCATATGTGGTCGGTGTATTTAGAATAAACTTTCCTTCTTTTAAACTTTGTGATTATAGGTTTATGTAATTCATCAGCCAAAAGCTCCTCAGTCTTGATGACATCATTGGAGTTTAATAGTTTTTTGGGGAATAACCAAGACCAAGTTTCAATTTAACACTTATCATTTTTTTCACAATAAACCTATCAACTTTCTCTCTCAATGTAGGATTTCGTATCAAGGACAAATTATACAACATTTCTCTGTCTGCTTCATGTTTTTCATCCAATGTAGTGGTATTCCCATAAGCAATATCATGCTTCATACACACTTCATCAACCCTATTTATAGGCTTGGACCAAGGTTTAGGATTGTCAGCCTCATCTAATCTTTTATCCAGGTTTGTTCCAGGACCACAGAAAGAATATCCAGGTAGATGTAGTTCCCCAGGAATCCCAGTTGTTGTAAATTTACTTCCTGACAGAAACTTTTGTATGTCTCCTCCACTTTTAGGAGAGATGAATTGGCACTTTTTAGAGCCACACACTTGACATATTCCTTTTTGATAAACTCTATTATTTTTAGCTTTAACAAAAGAGATATTTTTAGATTTGGTTTTCTTTTTACATTTGAGACAATAACTCAAATTTATTTATCAGAAAGATTCTGACAGAATATCAAAACCTTTTTGGTTTTTAACTTATACATTTCAATCTTGATTTTTAAAACATAAAGAATCCTAAGGAATGTCTTCACTCTCTCCTCCATTTATTTACAAATAAAAACTAACTAAAGTCAATAACACCAACATCATCAACTATATGACCTTTGTCTTCTTCATGTAAATCTCCTCGCTGAACTAATCTCAACCATTTTTAAAATCATTATCTTAGTAAGAGTCGTTAATTCTTTATTTTCCTCTTTGGTGCATTGAGATTGATTTATTTGCTGTAATACACTCAATCTTTTACGAATTACACTGATTTCCATCTTTTTATATTTTTTCTCCCTCTCTCTTTGCTCCCTTTCCTCCCTCTCCTCCTTCTCCTTTTTCTCCCTCTCCTCCTTCTCCTTTTTCTCCTTCTCCTCCTTCTCCTTTTTCTCCCTCTCCTCCTCCTTTTTCTCCCTCTCCTCCTTCTCCTTTTTCTCCCTCTCCTCCTCCTTTTTCTCCCTCTCCACCTTCTCCTTTTTCTCCCTCTCCTCCTTCTCCTTTCTCTCCCTCTCCTCCTCCTTTTTCTCTCTTTCCTCCTCTCCCTTTTCTCCCTCTCCTTCTCCTTTTTCTCCCTCGCCTCCTTCTCCATTTTCTCCCTTTCCTCCTTCTCCTTTTTCTTTCTTTCCTCCTTCTCTTCTTCGACTCCTTCCTCATCCCTTGGTACCCTTGAGTTTGAGCCCCAAAGAATATTATACATATACTCATCTGGATTTTGAGATATTCTTGTATCTATAATTATTTTTCTCATAATAGGATACCAATAAGATTTGTTGATGATTTCTAAAAGAGTTTTATATTTCATAACTTTGAGAAGTTCATTTTTGTTTAATATTTTAAACAAGTCTCTATTTGTGGGTTTAGCAATATCAGTATACGGCCAGTTTTTTATGACAAAATTCCCATGTATATGCTCCAAATCATAAGGTATGTAATACCGAGCACCCTTTTCTTGTAGGTATCCTTGAATACAAAAATTATAATTCTCTTGTAGTCTTCTTCCTGCCATTTATGTATCAGAAATATATGTGAGATTAATATTATGACAGGTAATACCACCCCATCTTCCCACTACCAAATCGGTTTGTATTCCTCGGCTTTCTATCCTTATCTCATTACCTTCCTTCTTTGTCATGCTAACCATCGCTATACTATCATATATTTTTCTTTTCTTAAAATCATGTATTTGTTGTTTACTAATTGTACTTCCACATAAATCCTTATCCTCGCCAAGCGGATAATATTCTTCTTTACGAGACTGATTCAAATCATGTAGGTCTTCTAGGTTTATTGAAAAATACCAATTATACCCTAAATCAGGCATATCATACCCCCATTTATTAATTCGCATATTAACTATATGTCCTTCTTTATAAAATTCAATTGTAAGCAGGTAGTTAAATTCAATGAGGAAAGGTGTATGGTCAGTATAACCAGGTGTTGTGGTTGTAAATTTAACTTGTTTAACAAAACGTGCTGTTTTCTTTAAATATATATATTGTGATAAATCACTGAATCTAATTAAGTCATTCGCATCTGTAGGGTTTGAATAATTGATTAATTTATAAGTATTCTTCATATTAATATTTTTACTTATACTATATTTTTGTCGTTCAGCCTGTGCCTTTGTATAATTATTTGATAAATCAATATCCTGAGAGGATTCTCCAAAGATAGAACCATCTTTTCCAACATGTCATTTATATTAGATAAAAAATGATATCATAAAAATTTTCATTATTGTTGAGTTGAAATAATACATATAAACATAATTGACCACAACATTTAGAATTAATTTCTTGAACTTGAAATGTTTGATAAACACCATTCTGTAAGAATTGTATTACTTCAACAGGTGGTGGCATACCATAACTATCAAAATAATATTTATCCTGACTATTATGAATACAAACCCAATGAGAACCATTCTGTGTGTCTAAATTCATAATAATATTTTTTGTATTCTTGGACAACTTTGTTAATTCATCTCTCATACAGATTACCACGTTATCAATTTTTAGTGTTTTACAATACTGAGCTCGTTCTATATTTGACGTTGTATTCTTTCCAAATTGTTTAAACCATTTATCCATTTATTTATGAGAAAGATACAATCCATTACCCCGTTTAGTTAGTTTAACACCCGCTTGAGCGATAGAGGAAAGCATATCTCCAACCAACAATCTAGCTTTATCAGGTAGACTTTCAAGTTTTTGAGCAAAATCTACAATTACACCACTTCCACTAATTTGTTTCTCCAACTCCTTGTTATGTCTTTCCAATTCTTTTTGAGCTTTTAGTTGTGCCTTCCTTTCGTTAGCAGTTTTTACTGCTGCTGAAATACCACTAGTCAATGCTCCCGCCTCACTTAAACCAGCAAATAAAGGAGTTAGAAACGGGAGAAATCCTCCTCTTGACTCGTCTATTGAATATTTCTTTAGCATAGGTTTTGTCATTTTAATTTTAAGTGAACCAGTATCATTTAGTGTTTTTACTTGTGTGTGTGTGTGAGTAAAACATCAATTCTTACAGCTCCTTTTCTTTGAATTGTATTAACATTAATAATACAAGCCTTTTGATTTTGAATACAAGATGTTAATTTATTAAGATTGATTTGATTAACATATACCCCTACCATTTATTTATGAGAAAAAACCTATGTGATATTAATCATAACACCATTATCTGTATTAATCTGTAATTCTGTTTCTTCCAAAAGCAAACAATATGTATTAACCTCTTCACTCTCCCCTCTTTCAATGTATAGAGAAGTGTCCACTCCATTAGACTTTATAGTTTCTTTTTCAGAACTCAGGTCAATTGTGTAGATTGTATAAAGTTTTTGAAACGCAACCATATCCAAAATAGGGTTATTATTACCATTACTTTCACACACCTTTTGGTAAGACCTGTAGGCTTCCGCATAATCATTTTTTCCCCAATCAATTTCCAATCTATCTCGTGGATAAAATGTTCCATCAAGAGAAACCCGAAGTTGTTTGACCTTAGCATTATCACACAGCGCATTATTCTTTTTAGTACCGTCCTCTCCATCTGGTTTTTAAAAAATGAGCCAGAGGTATCGTGGCTTTCCTTGAAGAACACCTAAATTCCAAGTGTAGGTAGTGTGTTCCAGTTTAACGTGTTGACATCTTCTTTTAAGGTATGATACATTTAGCAGGGTCATTGAGTTAAGTCTTTTATTAACATCTCTTCCATTTTACGATTAGGAGTATATTCACTGATATACCAACACAAATCATTAATAACAAATTTATTATTGTCGCCAATAGCATTTTCAGCCCCAAAAAGCAACCTATTTACATTACCATTCCTTTGTAGTTGAAATCTAATTTTAAGACCATACAAAACTTTATCATAATCACAAAATCCAAATATACCTTTCAGAGGTACCGCTACGGTAAAACTATTCTCTACTTTTGTTTCATCATTATACATTGACTTCCTTTGACTATAACCAGGGTCAGCATTTGTTCCCGTTGACATATCAGGAATAAAACCTTCAACAGCTCCCTTACCCATTCTATCACTAAACGAATATAGTGTAAATTTCATCATTTCAGATGTAGCAGAGACATAATCAACCGCTTCAACCTCTTGTGTTCCAATATACAGGTGAACACTATCAAACATTTTCCAGAAGAAATCATTTACGAGTGTAGCATTAGTGTTATTCGCAGCCTTCGTGAATTTAAATTTACACAGCAAGAAACTATCAGCGAGATTCAAGTAAGTTTGTTGATTATTTATTTCAAAACTTTTTGTTCCATTTGAATTCCAGTCTGTTCCTGTTATAGAATTTACCTTAAAATAGTCTTCCTTTTTCGTGGAGTTTGAAATGATAATTGTATCATCCAAATCATAGATACTATCAATCGCTTCCATCCTTGTATTTATATAGCATTTCAATTGTTGAAACCCTGACCCAAGTATTTTCATGATTTTTTTTCGTTCTTGTGAAGACAGTTGAGTTTTGCCTTTTTTTATTTCTTTGATTGCTTGTAATTTATGAGACTCCTTTTGAGCATCTTTTATACTCTTTATAGCACCCGCTACATTTCCCACGGCAGAAGCAGTTGAACCAATTAGGTCTTTATGTTTAAGAATGGTTGAACCAATACCCATAAGAGTATCAATTATCCCATCTCCTTTATTTCTAAATTGATGTCCCACACCCCGTTGTCTCTTTGGTTTATAGTATCCTCTACCAAGACCAAGAAACATACCTTCACCCTTATAGTATGGTGAAAGGAACATCCCATCCCCTGTAATTACTTTATATTTTCCCAACTCGTGTTTTCTCACAATAACCATTATTTATTTATTGAAAAACTTCACGTAGGTGAATTCTGATGGATATAATTTCTTCATCTTCACTACCTACATTTCATTCTTCATCTATCTATAATTCCAGTAATCTCTGTGTGTGTGTGTGTGTGTGTGTATGTGTGTGTGTCTGTGTGTCTGTGTCCGCTGTTTCTCGACAACCACGGGTCCGATATACTTGAAACTTGCCAGGTATATTGCTGGGGACCTGAGGATGTGCCTTTTCAAGGTTTCATATTAATCGGAGAAGTAGTTACCGAGCTATGGCGATTTCTTTACCAAACTCCGCAAGCCGTTCGCTTTGGACCAAACCATTACATGTAAATAGAGGGGGGGGGGGGGGGGGGGGATTGTCACCGTACTCGCAAGCCGTTCGCTTTGGCTTTGCGAATGGACCAAACCATTTCATGTAAATAGAGTGGGGGGATTGTCACCGTACTCGCAAGCCGTTCGCTTTGGCTTTGCGAATGGACCAAACCATTTCATGTAAATAGAGGGGGGGGGGGGGGGAAATAATTTTAGATATATATATAGTATGGGCATGCCCTAGTTAAATATAATTTCTGTAAATTTACTCTGACAGGTAAATAGACAAGATTTTTTGGTTCCATATTAAATTTATAACCAATCCGGGTTGAGTATGCGCTGAATGAAAATATTGTATTTGTTCTTATTCCATCGTTATAAGCACCATCAATCAAATCACAATGAATTAATACTGAATTTATACTGGAGGATATTTGAATGACATTATCACTTTAAGATGTCCCGTTAGTTTCAATCTTTTTTGAAGAGAAACCCAATAGCTCTCTAAACGATTTTTCATTCGTGAAATCAACTTTATAATTATTTTTAAGTTTAATAGTTGATTTTGAAGTGTGTTTTTGAATATCTATTACCATATTTTTTGGTTCATCACCTTGTTCTTTCATAAGGCGAGAGACTTCAGAAGATATTTGAGAAATCTCGTAAGCTCCGGGTGAAACGGTTATAGTTTTATATCCACTTCCTGGATTATAACTAAACTTGTTGTTTTTCTCTGTGATATTAAACAAGGTATTATAAGTTTCCATCGACAATAAAGATGCCTCAAATTCTTTTGTGGGGTCAAGTTGTTGTGGGTAAGGGAATGATGCTGTGTAATCACTCGTTGTGAAATTAAAACTAAGAATTGTGCTTCTCATCTTATTTAATATCTAATAAAACATCTTTGTATTGATATTTATTAATTATTTTCATATTCATCAACTGGTCTAAAATGGCAGATGTTTCATTTAAACAATTGTTGTTTCCAGCCTTCTTACTACCTAACAACAATAATAGTCTATTAACTAATTGTGATGGGTCATTTGGAAGAAAGCTAACACCCGAACCAAGCTTACTTAAAGCATCAATAATATGTTTCTCCTTCTCATTCTTCTTACTTTTACCGGCAACAGAAACTCCATAATCAAGTGAGTTTAGTAAATCAATATATACCCTATCTTCCTCTCTTTCCATATCAAGTGGTTCCTCAAAATATTTTGAACCGCTAAATCCGGAGTTTGTTAGAAGAAACATTAATCTTGGAGTTAATTCAACATTTGGTTGAGCAGAACTTAAGAACACCAATTTATCATTAAATATCAATAACTTTTCTTTCACAAGATGAAACTGTGCTGGTTCTTCTGTTGGAATGAGACCTGCTCTGGTTTTTGAACCCGCCGAATATTCATTGTTTTGAAGAGCTTCCACAACATAATTAGGTGGTTGATTTACCTCCTCAAGTTTCCGAAATAATCCTTCATCATCATATTCTAATTCTCCAAGTTCTTGCTCCGTCATTTGACTAAAATCTTTGAGCATTTGAAGTTTTTTTGGAGTAAATTCTACTGTGGGAACTGTTGGTGAAATCGTTTGTTGAGTTTTTAAAAGTGGTTTCAAAAATTTCTCTTGTTTTCTTTCAAAGGCTTCTTCACCAGTTGGTTTCTGTCTCCATTTCTTCTTTATCTCTTCCTGTTGCTTTACAACTTTTGAAACCAACTCTTGATGTTCTTTAAACTTTCTCGCTGTTTCTTTGACATTCATTTTCTGTATTTATTTATTGAAAAATATCAGTTAGTATCTCATCTTGTTTCACAACAATATATTTATATTTTCCAATCGTGTTTCATATAATTTTCATATTCTTTTTTTACTACATAACGTAGAGCAATTATCTCTCCAAAAATTATTTACATCTATTGAATTTAACTTAAATAAAATAAATGTATTAGCATTGTTTCTTATTGAGCGTCGAGGGAGTTGAAAATATGACTGACTAAGATAAATACAATTACAAGAAGAATGTCTCCCTCTTGTATAGTAGCTATCCATTACTGTTTGGTTTCTCTCATTAACACAATCATCAAAGATAACGAGGTTCTTTTTTGATTTATCTAAATATTGAGGTGAAGGTATATCATCCGTATTATCACTGAGAATACAAGTTATGGGTTTTGGTTTAGGTTTCTGTGTATCACAAAATAGTTGTATTATATCCTCAATGTTATAATCATTTAGTTTGTTTTGAAGTTTAAATAAACCGATAATGTCTTCCTTTTTGAGACCTGCATTAAAACCCTGTGAGAGTAGTTGATACTCGGGTTGAAAACTTGACTTCGTAAAAATTATTAAATTATCATAATCTAAAAAGTTGGGGGTAAGGAGCATCTTTAAAAGCAAACAGGTTTTTCCACATCCGCTTGAACCAACTATTAGACATCTCAATGAATTTGGAATGTTTTTAGGGTTATTAAATTTTATCTTATTTTCCCAAACGGGTAAAAAATCATTCATTTATATATTTGGAAAACAAGTCATCTAACTTTTTTTGAGCTATTTTAGAAACTATATTTTATCCTGAGTTCGGGTTTAATTTCAAAATAATTCATTATTTTATTTATGTAGTATCTTGTATTAACATTTCCATTAAATTTATTTTGAATAATAAATATCATTAAACCCTCATACATTTCCTCAATACAAATAGTCTCTTCCCTTGAAAGAAATGGTGTATTATCATCACAATACTTAACATTCATCTCTCTTATTAATCTTGTAAAGTAATTCATTTTTGGTTCTAATTTAAAAGAGTTATATATATTTTATTTATTTATTATTATTAATTAAAATTAAATCACAGAAAATACATTGTTTATATGAACCCTCATTATTAAGCCCTATTCTATCACAAGCTGGACAATTCTCTAATTTATCGTTTGGAGAGTCTGGAAATTCTAAATATCCTTCTATCATATTTATATCGTAAATGTTTACTTAAACTAAACGCAAGTTTATTAGCTAATAAATACAATGTTTCAAAACACAAAAGACAAATTTAAATCAATCTCTACTTCGGTACCAGCAGAAAAATATGTCAAAGATGTTAAATTGAACAAAGATAAATATGGAAATTTTTGGATTAAACCAGTTATGGAGAATAACATGTGTCCTTTTATTAAATTTATGGGACAAGCTATGTTAATTAATAACTCTATCAAAGTAAATTTGACAAAAGTTTCTCCACTACTACTGGCAATTTACTCAAAGCTTGAAACGATCATTGATAAAGAAGCTTTGAAAATGAATGATAAGACCATCAACGATTCTAAAGGAAACATTTGTATATTCTTTAATAGACCCAAAGATGTGGGTGAAATTAATAATATGAATATTAGTGGTGAACTATCAATCCGTACCCTGATTATTAGAGATTATTTGAAAATTACATTTAATGTAAAAAATATTGTGGTTATTAGTTCTAATGAAAGAAAATATATAGATATTGATGGAAGTTTAATGCTATGTAAATGAGTGATATTGTCAGTCAATACTCTGAGAGTCTAGGATCTGAATATGATACTGAGAGTCTAGGATCTAAAGATAGTTATGATACTCATAGTTTGTGTTCAAATGATAGTTATGAGAGTAGTTTTATTGATGATGATAGTGAATCAATGAGTGATAGTGATAGTGATTGTGATAGTGATTTTAGTGATGATAATTCAGTGTACACAAATGATAGTGTTCTCATTGAACTTAGATGAATTTGATGATGATGATTTTAGTGTTGAATTTTGTGCTTAAAAAGCGCTTTACTTTTAGTGTACCTGTAAAAAGGTGTTTTACTTTAAGTATAGTTTCATATATAAAAAGCCTGTAAAAAGGCACTTTCTTCTGTAAGTGTTTTATTTTAAGCACAGTTTCATCTTTTAAAAAGCCTCTAAAAAGGTGTTTTACTTTAAGTATAATTTTGCTATATAAATATGATCAAAGCAACGTATTGCGACGTTTGTGAACAAGAATATAAACAATACAAAAGACACCTTAAAACTAACAAACACACATTTAATCTACTTCACCTACTAGCTCCTATTCAGAAGGAAACAAAACACTGTTCTGTCTGTCATAAAAATATCCTCAAGAAAGGCTTTGAAATACATCTTAAAACAAATCTACATTTATCAAATTTTATCACAACTAAAAACTCTGATGGCGCATTCAAAGGACATATTAAAATAAGAGTCTTTAACTTCAAACCTCCTGAACCAGAGTCTATAGTTGATGCTGTAGAAATAGTTAAACCTGCTGTTCAAACGTTGATTGAAAAAACACAACAAGAAATGAAACCACTTAAATTTTATATGGGAGTAAAATTAGAAATGACAAAGGACGAAGGAGTTATAGATACACCATACATGAGAACTGAGCCACACTTTATATCTTCATATCAAGATTTTAAAACATCAGGAGTCTATGATGAACTTATTAAACAAGAGCAAGATGTGGATAATTCAATCGTAGGAAGTGGATTCAATATAGGAAAAATTATTTACATAGACATTCATATTCTTAAATCAGATCCTCTAAAAGCTTCTTCTGACATTGATTTACTCAGTGTTATCAAAAATAGAAAAGCAGTTATCAATATCAAAAATAAAGACAATAAATGTTTTCTCTGGTCTATTCTGGCACACTTACATCCTCCACATTTTCATGATGAAAGAGTATCTCATTATAAAAAATATGAGAATACATTAAATATGAAAGATCTAAAGTTTCCTATGGCTTTAAATGATCTATCTATAATTCCATTAATCTCTGTGTGTATGTGTGTATGTGTGTTTGTATGTGTGTATGTGTGTATGTGTGTATGTTTGTCTGTGACCGCTGTTTCTCGACAACTACCGGTCCGATATACTTGAAACTTGCCAGGTATATTGCTGGGGACCCGAGGATGTGCCTTTTCAAGGTTTCATATTAATCGGACAATTACTTACCGAGCTATGTCCAAAAAACGATTCAACCAATCAGAGAGCAGCGAGCTATCGCGTGTGCCGAACGTGGCGAACACACTCTGCCTCGGATGGCACATTTGAGAGCGTATTCATTTATTTCACGTTTGCAAACTATGTTGGCGCTATGTTGGCGTTAAACTATGTTTTAAAACTAATAAAAACGAATTTGCGATTCATCGTAACTGCGATATACGACCTTCCGGACAGTGAGGACTGCACTTCCGGCATCCAATCACAGAACGCGTTATTGCGTAGGCGTGGCCGATGTGAGAGCGAGCTGATGCTGAGCCCAGCGCGTGCGCCATTACGGTACGTAGTTCGATTTCTTCCGGAGAAAATAATAATTTCTCGATTTCTTATGCGCATTATTTCTCCCAATTCAGTCAGAGCGAAGGGCGGAAGCGAAGAGCGTTGTTTTTTTTGTTTACGGGCGTCAGCGAGCTATCGCGTGTGCCGAACGTGGCGAACACACTCTGCCTCGGATGGCACATTTGAGAGCGTATTCATTTATTTCACGTTTGCAAACTATGTTGGCGCTATGTTGGCGTTAAACTATGTTTTAAAACTAATAAAAACCATTTCATGTAAATAGAGGGGGGGGGGGGGGGGATTGTCACTGTACTCGCAAGCCGTTCGCCGTTCGCTTTGGCGTTGCGAATGGACCAAAACATTTCATGGACCAAACCATTTCATGTAAAGCGTTCGCCGTTCGCTTTGGCGTTGCGAATGGACCAAAACATTTCATGGACCAAACCATTTCATGTAAATAGAGGGGGGGATATAATTTTAGATATATATATAGTACGGGCATGCCCTAGTATTCCTAAATTTGAAAAGATGAATAATTTATCAGCAGTTAATGTTTATGGTCTAACAGAAACAAACAGCATTCAGGTTTTAAAGCTTTCTAACAATTGTAAACAAACTCATATTAATCTTCTATATTTTAATTCAGAGGAAAATTCACATTATACATACATCAAAGATATTGCTAAATTAATAAAACCACAAGTATGTAAAAGAACAAATAATATATATATTTGTTTGCGTTGTCTTAACTTCTTCCATACACAAGAAAGATTAGATAAACATTCAAATTATTGTGGTGAACATAAATCAACGGTAATCAATATGCCTAAAGAAGGCTCAAATATCACATTCAAAGATGAAAAGAAAAAGATCAAACATCCATTTGTTATATATGCTGATTTTGAAAGTATTCTAGAAAAAATAGATACTGCTTCTCCAGATCCAAAAGAATCATACACAAATAAATATCAAAAACATACTCCTTGCGGTTTTTGTTATTATATCCAATCATCCGTTGGTGATAAATATAACAAGTTAGAGGAGTATAAAGGCTCAAATACCCCAGAGGAGTTTGTGAAACGACTAGAAAAAGACTGTGTCCGATTAACCAAGATAATGAGAGATACCAATAAACCAATGTCTTTGACGAGTGAGGAGAAAAGGGAATTTAGAAAAAACAATGTCTGTCATATTTGTGAGGAAAAAATTGGTAAAGGTTTAAAGGTTAGAGATCATTGTCATCTCACTGGTAAATATAGAGGTCCGGCTCATCAAAGTTGTAATATTAATTATAAACTCCCCTCTTTCATTCCCGTCTTTCTTCAGAACAACGCTCATTATGATACGCATCTATTTATAAATGAACTTTCAAAGACATCTGGACACATTTCAGCAATTCCTAACACGGATCAGAAATACATTTCATTCACTAAAACAATTCACACATCTCCTATTACTCATATCAGATTTCTTGATACATTTAAATTCATGGCAAGTCCATTGGCTAACTTGGTTCAAAATCTAAAAGAGTTTCCATGTCTTTCAGAGTATTTTTTAGATAAAGATTTTCTAACGCAAAAGGGAATTTACCCCTATGACTATATGGACTCATTTGAGAGATTCAATGAAACACAACTTCCTTCAAAAGAAAATTTCTATAACAAATTAAACAACAGTCTTTTTTCGAAGCTGCTCCATGCGCTCACGCTTTCGAAGCTAAGTGATATTTCTCAATTGTGTTTTTGTCGAGACTGTATCTATCTTTCGGTGTATGTACCTATAGCGTATCTTTTGGAAAATTTTCGGTGCTAATTTTTCGTACATGTATACACAATCGTCGGTTAATGGTATCGAGTATTCTGCGGCCTAGTACTCGTAGGCTTAGACTACCGTACCGTCTCCGACCTTGTGGTTTGTTTTTCTCTCAGCGATTTGTCGAATGCGCTGAAATTATTTTCGTTCTCTGTTGCATACCAGTCGTTCACCCCGTACCTCCTTGTTTAATATCTGTACTCACAAAAAAAAAAAAAAAACCCCCAAAAAAATATTTCCTTCCCAGGTCTTATTCGTTTATTTGTATTTCTTTTTGTTCGTTCGTTCTTCGTTCGCGATCACGCGGTTAGAAATGTATAATCTCTCCCCTGAACAACTATTTTCTCTCATATATTATAACACCCTTTTCTTCTTTTCCTACAAAAGGATGCTTTCGTCTTGCTCACCAAATCTATTCATTCCAAAAAATATATATAATACCATCTCTTACAGTTCCTCCTTTCTACATTCCCTAAACTATCCAGAACTCCATCCCTCCTCCAGTGTCCTCAAACATATTTTTGACTCGAAGGTCTCAAACTCATTTTGCAAAAAATGTTCGTTTCCCATGAATCGTACACTTTTCAAAATCCAATCTCACCCCTCCCCTCCAAATCCTCCCCATCACCCATCCCTTTCAAATCTGCCCCCTTGCCCCTTCCCTCCCCTCCCTCCTAAACTCCTCCCACAACCCTCCCCTCCGAGACTCTCCCTCGCTCCTCCCCTCCTAGACTCCCCTCTCACCCCTCCTCCTCAAAGCATCCTCCCTGCTTCTTCCTCCTTCCAACTTTCACCTTCATCTCCCCAAACCTTCTGCCTTGCTCTTCCCCTCCTCAAATAACACCTCACTGTGCCTCACCCAATCTCCATCAAACCTTTTGTCCGCCCCATTCTTCCCTTTCTCCAAGCTATTCTGAAATCTCTGACACACCTTCAACAGCTCTCCCTACCTCTTCCTCCTCTTCCACATCTTACCCTACCCCTCCCCCCCCTGTTCTGGACCCGATGCTCCCCCTTCCTCTTCATTAACGGTATGGACCTCAAACATCCGGGGCCTTCGCTCAAACCTGACTGACCTCTCCATACAGGTTGCTTCTGACAAACCAGATGTGATCTGCTTAACAGAAACTTTCCTCCTTCATGATGTCTCTGATGCCTTGGTATCTCTCCCAGGTTACTCCCTCCTCCGGTATGATAGACCTGAGCCTCGTCCTGGAGGTGGGGTTGCTATCTTTATAAAAAACTCTCTTCCTCACTCGCCCTCCACTGCCCTCTCTCCACCTCACCCCCAGGAATACCTTTGGCTACGGCTTCCCCTTCGCTCCCACCTTTTGTTCATATGTGTGTTGTACCGTCCACCAATCAGCGATGACTCCATCTACATCTCACTGTCTGATAATATGGACCAACTTCTATCTACCCATCCCAACTCTCTCTTCCTCATATGTGGTGATTTCAATTGTCACCATGCCAGTTGACTGGGTGTGGGTACCTCTCTCACCAGCCATGGCTCTTCAGCAAAGGACTTCTGCGACTCACTGGGACTGACACAATCTGTCAATTTCCCGACCCGGATCTCAGTCAACGGAGCATCTTCTCTTCTGGATTTGGTTATGACAAACTTCCCTGAAAATGTCTGCTGCTCTTCTTCTGCTCCAATCGGCTCATCTGATCATGTGCTTGTCAAAGTGGACATCTCTCTGACCATTCTCAGAGAGCCTCCTCAGCATCGACGAGTCTGGCATTTCACTCAGGCCAACTGGCACGGTCTTCAAGCAGCCATCAATCATCTGGATTGGTCTCCCATCTCTACCGCCTCTGACATCAACTCATCCTGGGAATTCTTTCAAAGTAAATTGCTCTCTCTCATGCACAGATTTATACCATCTCGTCTTCAGTTGTCATACCCTTCCTCCCGTCCATGGTACACGGAATCTTGTGGTGAGGCTGTTGCCCTGAAACAACTTGCTTTCGTCTCCTGGAAAGCAAATCCAACGGAAGGAAATCTCATTTCCTTTCACAAAGCCCGAAACAAGTGTGTGTCCACCCTCAGGGGAGCCAGGAAACAATATCTCACCATTCTCAAGACCAAACTCTCTTATCTGTCTCCCTCTTCCAAATCCTGGTGGCGTCTGGTCAAATCTGTTTCTGGTGTTTGTTCCCCCTCCATACCCTCCCTCACCTCAAACGGCTTAACGGCTGACTCCGCACGTGAAAAAGCTGAATGCCTCAACTCTGTGTTTGCCTCTAAATCTTGTGTCCCAAACCCATCCCTCTCTGTACCCACCGTACCCAGTCGTACCCAGCTGCTCCTGTACTCTGTGTCCTTTCCTCCTGACAAGGTGGAAAAGTTTCTGTCAACTCTCGACTCTGATTCTGCAACTGGTCCTGACGGCATCAGCCCACGGGTCCTAAAATCATGTTCTTCTGCTCTTTCGCTCCCTCTTTCTGTTCTCTTCACCCTCTCTTTTGCTCAAGGTCATCTGCCATCTGCTTGGAAATCAGCCAACATCACCGCTTTGCACAAAAAAGGTGCAAAAACAGATCCCAGCAACTACAGACCAATCAGCCTTCTCCCAATTATCAGCAAAGTCATGGAATCCATCATTGCTTCAGATATTAAATCTTTCCTCTTCTCCAATGGCTTGATCTCTGATCATCAATTTGGTTTCAGACCTGGTCACTCCACTCTGGACATGCTGCTTCTGCTTTCTCAACAATGGATGGAGGTCCTCAACGCCAAACAGGAAATTAGAGCTGTCTCCCTTGACATTTCACATGCCTTCGATACGGTCTGGCACCCTGCTCTGCTCTCCAAACTCTCCTCCTTTGGTATCCATGGAAATCTCCATGCATGGCTGGCGGACTTCCTCTCTGGTCGTAGTCAACGTGTGGCCCTGAATGGGTTTCTCTCATCTCCTCTTCGTGTTCAGGTTGGAGTTCCCCAAGGTAGTGTTCTGGGCCCTGTGCTTTTTCTGGTCTTCATCAATGATCTCTCTGACTCTCTTGAAAATCCTCTCTATCTCTTTGCTGACGACTCTACTCTCTGTCGCTCCATTCCTCATCCCTCAGATCGGCAGTCTGCAGCCTCCTCACTCTCTGCAGACCTGGACAAAATCACAGACTGGTCAAACAAGTGGAACATGTCTTTCAATCCTGACAAATCTCACACTCTTACAATGTCTCTCCGAAAGGACCGACTGGACAACCCTCCCATCTACTTTCTCAACAATCCTCTCCAAGAAGTTCTGTCGTTCAAGCTTTTGGGTCTCACTATCTGCCATGATCTTTCTTCGGAAAACCACATTTCCAAGCTGGCCTCCAAAGCCAGTCGCCGACTGGGCATCCTCCGTCGTGCGAAGTCCTTCCTTGGCACACCTGAGCTCCTCACCACATACAAGGCTTTCATCCGCAGCTCAATGGAATACTGTTCCCCCCTCTGGGCTGGTGCTCCTGCCTCACACCTTGCTCGGCTTCACGCTGTTGAGGCCAAAGCTTTCAGAATCATTGGAATCTCTTGCGATGTAGTCAACGCCGAGGGCCTTTCACTCACTCACCGCAGGCAGGTTGGTGGTCTTTCTGTCTTCGACCGACTCCTCTCCGGCCTTGCTCCCCCAGCTCTCTCTGTGCTCTGTCCCCCCAATATTCCTTCAGGTCGCACAAGATCTGCCTGCAACCCTCTTATGGTTAAACTGCCAAAGTCTAGGCTCTCTGCTCACCTTCACTCTTTCATTCCCCTTTTCTCCTGCCTCTGGAACAAACTCCCCCACTCCCTTCAATCCCACTCCTCCCTCCAGGTCTTTAAAACAGCTGTTCACCACCATCTCTTATCTTCCCCCATCGAAAACCTTGATCTTTTCTACCCCCGGTAATTCACCCCAGAGTCCTTGCAGTGTTCATATGTTTTAATCCTCTCCCACCTCCCCCCAAGTCCTCCCGATGTCCCTGCTCTCAAATGTTGTGTTTGTGTCCTTCCCCCTCTTCCCCCTCTCTTTTGTGTCCTTCCCCCTCTCTCCCCATCTTGTCTGCCGCTCCCCTTGTTTTTTGTGTTTTGTGTGTCGGTTTGTCTTTTTGTGTGATTAATGTTAGCTCTTTCACGAGCCTCGATCTTGTATACAAAAAAAAGAGAAAAAAAAACAAAAAAAAAAAGGGGGGGGAAAAAAAACAGTCATATATCTGATAAAGATTATGTACACGCACAAAATGTTTGGGAAAAATATAACATCAAGAATCTTGGCGAGTATCACGATTTGTATCTCAAAACGGATGTGCTTTTATTGGCCGATGTATTTGAAGCCTTTAGATCTGTTTGTCGCACTGGATATGGATTGGATCCTGCTCACTACTACACAGCACCTGGATTGGCCTGGAGTGCGATGTTGAAAATGACAAAACAAGATTTTGGATTTGATAACCGATGTTGATCTGCTTTTGATGATTGAAAAGGCAAAGAGAGGAGGAATTTCACAAGTCTGCTCGAGTAGATACGCAAAAGCAAATAACATATCTTCCGAATTATGATTCAACGAAAAAGAGTTCTTACTTGATGTACAATGACGCAAACAACCTGTATGGTTGGGCAATGTCTCAGGCTCTTCCTTATGGAAAACTTAGATGGGTAAAGGAAAAAGACTACAAAAAGGTTTTACAAGATGTATGTACCTCTACACAAAAAGAATTGGATGATTCAAAGGTTGGTTATTATTTTGAGGTCGATTTAAAATATCCTGAAGAACTTCATATCAAACATAAAGATCTTCCATTTGCTTGTGAGAAAGAAAGTCCAATGAAAGAATGGTTGAGTGATTATCAACGATCGTTTGATATAGGTGAATCAACAGAAAAATTACTTACTACATTATATAACAAGAAAAATTATGTTCTACACCAAAGAAATTTGCGACAATATTTATCAAAAGGTCTAAGAGTAGAGAAGATCTACAGGGTTCTAAAGTTCAATCAAAGTCATTGGCTAAAGGAGTACATTGATTTTAATACACAAAGAAGAACAGAGTCAAAAACAGATTTTGAGAAAGACTTTTATAAATTGATGAATAATGCGGTCTTTGGTAAGACCATGGAGAACGTGAGGAAAAGACAAAATATCAGACTAACAACATCTTGGGAACAAGCATCAAAATTAATTAATAGACCGAGTTTTACTCGAGCTGAGGTCTTTACTGAGAACTTTTGTGCGATCCATTTGATTAAAGAGAGTATTGAAATGGACAAACCTATTTATATTGGAACATCAATTCTTGATTTATCAAAGTCATTAATGTATGATTACTTTTATAATAACTTGAGGAAGAAATATCAAAATGATGTTAATCTACTTTATATGGATACAGATAGTTTTATTTTGAAAATTAATACTGATGATGTTTATTCAGACATGAAAGAGGACATTAATATCTATGATACAAGTAATTACAGTCCAGAGAGTGAGTTGTTCTCTTCTAAAAATAAAAAGGTGATTGGAAAGTTCAAGGATGAATTAGGAGGAAATGTCATGAGTGAATGTGTGGGATTGAGGTCAAAGGCTTATGCTTATAAATACATTGTGAATAACGTTGAAAAGACTGATAAGAAGTTAAAAGGTGTAAAGAAAAATGTTATTAAAGAAACAATAAACTTTAAGGATTATTATAACTGTTTAACAACAAAGAAAGAAGAGTTTAGAAAGATTAATGGAATAAGAAGTTATAAACATCAAATATATACAGAAGAGATAAATAAGAAAGCATTAGGAGCTTTTGATGATAAGAGGTTTATTTTAGAAAATGGAATTGATAGTCTCCCTTATGGTTATATAAGTATATAAGTGATAACTGATAAGATATATAAGTGATAAGATATATATAAGTGATAAGATATATATAAGTGATAAGATATACATAAGTGATAAGATATATATAAGTGATAAGATATATATAAGTGATAAGATATACATAAGTGATAAGATATATATAAGTGATAAGATATATATAAGTGATAAGATATATATAAGTGATAAGATATATATAAGTGATAAGATAATGGGGTTAGGGATTTTAAGGGCCTACCGCCGCCTTTTTTATGAATATATAAATGATAGAACCAAGTATCAACCAGACTAAAGAGTGGAGATGTAATCAACCTTGGTATATAAATGGAAAACATAATGAATGTGAAAAATATCAAATAAGACTTATTGAAAAGGCAACTGGTAAAAAAGTTCACAAAACAAATAAGAGAATTAATTTAAACTGGCCGAAACCCGTGGAACATCCACGGAAGGGAGGATGTGGTGTATGGATAGAGTGTACCATTATTGATGGCATAGGGGATTTGCTTGTCCGAGTAAGAGTTAGGAAGAAAGATGAGAATGAAGAGTGCGTATATGAACAACGTATTTATTGCAATCTACTTAAATGACAACGCCACGATATACTTTTGAAAATATCACGTACCGTCTCGAAGTCAATGCCATCCTTTTATCTCTTCGTATACAACTCTGATTTCTACCTTATCGTGAACAGGGTAAAGCCTACATTGATAATCATGAACGGTGGCAGATGCAGGAGTTGGTGAAACGAAAGGGGGGGGGGGGGGGGCTGATCATGACCTACCCTACGCCAATATGACTCAGCCAGCTGATTCAGAGACAACGCAGGAATTAGTCAGGTTCACTATGTTAACAAATAGAATTTCTTTCAAAATTTTGGGATTAGCAAACCTGTACATTTTTGGAATCTTCAGAGCATGGAGAATCTGAAAATCAATGTTGGCATTTGCACAGACACCTGCATGGCCGCCATTTTGGATTTTGAAAATGGCCACCATAAAATACATATTTTGCGCGATCTCGGCTTCTGGTCAACCTAGAGACTTAATTAAATATGCTAATCCTATGTTTTCTGGGTCAAGGAATCCAATAAAGGCCTCAAAATAGTGCTCAGGATTATAGAAAAGCAACAAACAAAGGTAATTGAAAACCATTGTCTTTATATTTGTGATATAACTGTATTACATAATACATGATATTGCAAGTCCTTTGAAGTTATAGGTTGTTATAGGAAGTTATAGGTAGTATCAGATTGAACTATAAGTCCTATACACAGGATCTACGAGGTCTATACCGTTCAGGAATATGCTTTTACAGATCTTCATCACTGTCCTGAGTGTCATTTTCGCAAAGGTGTCTACGCAAATGTAAACATTAATTTTTGGATTCCTCATGCTCTGAATATTCCAAAAATGTATAGGTTTGCTAATATACCAAAATTTTGAACGACAAAACAGTGAACCTGACTAAATTGCAAAGTTACCATCATATTGAGTCAACTTACACACTGGCTAGCACGTAGCAGCCAGTCTTTGAGGAACAATAAACTGCTCTATTCACGGTGCTTAAGGTAATCCTTCAAATCATTTAAAAACAACCCAACGTTGACGAAGCATGGCATACGAGGCCTGTTCAAAAAATTCACGGAACGACGTACTCTCAAAGGTATGAGGCCAAAATGTTTGTTTTTTACCCCCCTTACACAATGGAAACAACAACTGGATAGGTCGGGCCGAGGCCTACGCCTACGTTTCGTCACTCGGCGAAGTACACTTTGTTTTAAGCTTTCAGAAGCTGAAGCCTTGGTATTTATTGCTTTATATGATACTGATGGGCTGCTGATCGGTTTCACTTCGTTGTAATCACAGTATATGGAAGAAATTATGGTAAACCCACCTGATGAGGTTAGCGTACAGCGCGATCGACGACACCGGCACAAATGGCGGAATGCATGCTCAGGATTGTCCACTCAGTGGACGGCTTGCTGTCGCCTTCGACTGTCCAATCAGCGGACGGCTTGCTGCGCCTTCACCCAGCAGACGCCAATACGATGGAGTTGTAAGATGGCGTCGTATCGGCCATTAATCGGATGATTTTGAGCCCCAACGTCAGCTAATTCAGATTTTTCGAGTATGGCTGTAGGTGATAAACAAAGAGCGCAGTTCGTAGATCGTAAATGCATTACTGCCGTGGGCATCGGGTCACTGGGTGCGGCGTAAAAGGGATAACAAAGTCGAGTCCTTACGGTATTATTATATAGATACTGGTGAGTTGGGTAAAAAAGATGGAAATATTTTTGAGTGGACGGAAAACTTTGATGGTTGTCAGGAAAATATATACTTTAATTTAAAAATGGTGTGTGGCACAGGAGGCGCTCAGACAAGAACATTGAGGGAGGTTTATCATTTTATTTTAGCTCAGTTAAAATATCTTGATAAAGAACCAAACACAAACATATACTTTGTTAATATATTAGATGGTGAAGAGAGTTGTAGGAGAATTAAATTATTTCCTACGCATAAACAAATATTTGTAGGATCATTGTTTGAGTGGTCTACTCGATGATCTGCCAGATGATATTTATAAGGCTCAGTGTCAATAGGAGAAGAAGGATCATAGGTCCATAAGGTTAGAAGGCTCATAGGTCCTCAAGGGGGGTGAGAGGGAGCAAATATTCGTAGGATCATTGTTTGAGTGGTCTACTAAACAACAATGATCATTGATAGTAAGAGTAAAAGGCCCATAAGACCAAGGGGGTCAGGAATAGAGGTGTTAAGGGGAAATGAAGAAAAGTGATGGTGAGAGGAAAATTTACATGTAAGTGAATGGAGATTTGGGGCTGTCCCAGAAACAACATTTATCATCTACTCATGTCTCAATCTTTTCTACGCAGTGCTTTGGGAGATGTAGAGGTGCAAAGGTTTTTGGTTTTTCCAATATGGCACCCGTACGACGTGACCTGTGACGTCATAATTACCATTAAAATATTTTGCAGGTCAAGATGCTCCTATGGTGAAAATGTCCTGTCAATCGGTCCAACAATTGCAGAAAAAATGATTTTAAAAGGAAATAAATCCAAAAAATGGCAGTGACACAATCAGGTAGATGCCACGCGAAAAAAAAGTGTTGCGTTTCTTCTTCAAACAATAACGACCTCTGGATTCCAGACCGTACAAACAATCATGTTGGAATTGTAAAAACTTATTTCCCTTGATGACAGCTACATTACATTAAAGTTTCAGGTCGAACAATGCAGCGTTTCAAGAGATAGAAGCTTTTAAAGATTTTTGTTCAATTCTTTATTGTGGCCAAACCATGTGTTTTTTTCAGTGACGTTTTAACTTCCCCACACGGGGAACATTTGTATAAAGTTTCCACTCGATATGTTCAAAAATGAGGGAGGAGATAGGTTTTAAAGTTTATGCTTAAAAACGCCATAACTCCGAAACCATGTAACGTATGATGTCATCATGATGGAACTTATTGTTCGTCATGGGTATGCGATTATGCATGCAAAGTTTGGCCACAATCTGTTCAGCTGTTGTGGATAAAAAGGGTTTTTAGTGTTTTTTCACGAAAAACCATGTGACATGATGAACGAAATTTTTTGTATTCTGGATTTCACTTAGGTTATGCACAAACAATATCATATTCGTGGCATCAAGGGTTATATATTACTCACAATAAGTTAGGGATATTGGCAGGTTCTTCGGTGTGGTTGATTTTGTGTATTAATTATGTTGAAAAAAGTTGTTGGTCCTAATTCTATGGCTATTAATGAGCGTGAAAAAACACAGCATTCTTGATTTCAATACCATAATCCTAACCCCTATAAAATAATTAACTCACTCCCACAATATCCCTAACTTATTGTGAGTAGTGTATTTGTCGAATTTGTCGAATAACGTTAGCACTTTTATATCCTAAATAAACACATTTTCTGGTCCCAATGCGGAGTTCTTTAGAATGAGCCATGATTCAATTTTTGTCCATTGAGCCGTTTCGGCGATATAGAGGGGCAAACTTTTTCGGTTTTTCTAAGATGGCGCCCATACCACGTGACCTATGACGTCAAACATAGCAGTAAAAAATTATACAGGTCCAGCCAATCATTTGGTGAAAAATTCGTGCCAAATCGGGCAAACAGTTGCAGAGAACATTTATTTTAAATTTTTCAGACCTTGAAACGGGGTAGGGGTGGAAGAATAAGAATAAACTACAGCAGAAACAATAGGTTTTCCTCTACATTGTATGTAGAGGAAACCTAACTAAACTAGAACGGTACTCGTTGGAGCGCATACCTCCGCTAGGCTGAACAGTTTGTGTTTGTATCCCACCGATAGGCCAAATCTGGATCTGACATAAATCAAAATCGAATCGTCTTGTTCTTGTCACTTACCCAACGCATTCACCAGGTTTTGGCACAAATCATCCACAACCTTTTGAGACATTGTTTTATGTATCGTTTTTTCCCTATCACTCGATGGCGAAGAATCACTTGAGGAAGTAAAAAAAACAACTTTGGAACCGGATTCGGATCTTTATCAAAATCAAATTAATTTATCCTTGTCAAATAAACAAGAAGTAAAGAAAGGAGAGATAGAGGACAAATAAACAAATAATTCGTGCAAAATACACACACACACACACACACACACACACACACACACACACACACACACACACACACACACACACACACACACACACACACACACCTCACCTCGAAAAAGTTTGCAAAATATGTTTCATACGTTGCCTTTTCAGGCTTTTTATCGACATTTTTCTTGTGCTCTGTACACACAGAAAATCTGTCATAACTTGTCCCAATAAGTCCCAACCACAATGACCACCACACTGTGGCCACAATGTGCAACAAAATCAGGTAACGGGTCGATTGGGAAACACACATTTAATGCACTCTTAAAAGATGAACTCAACACATCTCATCCATGTCACCCTCCCCATGGTTATATCAGGATGAGCTGATTCGTCACACACAACGATTGTTTAACCAAATATGGGGTCACTCAAAAATTATTAACACTATTGTTTTAATAATTTTCTTAACGTAATGCCCGATTACCGTGTGTTCTGACATACCATGCCATTTTGACGCTTGATTACCGTGTGTTCTGATGTACTGTGCCATTTTGATGTTCAATTCGTGTGTGCTGACATACCGTGACATTTTGACGCTTGATTACCGTGTGTTCTGAAGTACCGTGCCATTTTGACCCTCCAATTAGTGTGTCCTGACGTACCATGCCATTTTGATTCTCGATTACCGTGTGTTCTGACGCACGTGCCATTTTGACGCTCGATTACCGTGTGTTCTGACACACGTGCCATTTTGCCGCTCGATTACCGTGCATTTTGACGGGTTTGATTAAACCTTACTTTTATTCGACATATGATTAGGTATTTTGGGGTCCCTCATTGTGAATAACACTTGATCCAAACAAAACAAAGCAGGAAACTTCTAGTACGTATTGGGCAAGAGCCATGCCAGGAAACTTCTAGTATCTATTGGGCAAGAGCCATGCCAGGAAACTTCCAGTACGTATTGGGCATGAGCCATGCCAGGAAACTTATAGTACATATTGTGCAAGAGCCATGCCAGGAAAATTGCAGTACGTATTGGGCACGAGCCATGCCAGGAAACTTCGAGTACGTATTGGGCATGAGCCATGCCAGGAAACTTCTAGTACGTATTGGGCACGAGCCATGCCAGGAAACTTCTAGTACGTATTGGGCATGAGCCATGCCAGGAAACTTATAGTACATATTGGGCAAGAGCCAAGCCAGGAAACTTCTAGTACGTATTGGGCAAGAGCCATGCCAGGAAACTTCTAGTACGTATTGGGCAATAGCCATGCCAGGAAACTTCTAGTACGTATTGGGCAAGAGCCATGCCAGGAAACTTCGAGTACTTATTGGGCACGAGCCATGCCAGGAAACTTCTAGTACATATTGAGCACGAGCCATGCCAGGAAACTTCTAGTACGTATTGGGCACGAGCCATGCCAGGAAACCTCTCGTACATATTGGGCACGAGCCTTGCCAGAAAACTTCTCGTACGTATTGGGCACGAGCCTTGCCAGGAAACTACTAGTACGTATTGGGCACGAGCCATGCCAGGAAATGTGTTGTATGTATTGGGCACGAGCCATGCCAGGAAATTTCTAGTACATATTGGGCACGAGCCTTGCCAGGAAACTTCTCGTACGTATTGGGCACGAGCCTTGCCAGGAAAGTTCTGGTACGTATTGGGCACGAGCTATGCCAGGAAACGTCTTGTATGTATTGGGCACGAGCCATGCCAGGGAACTTATAGTACATATTGGGCACGAGCCATGCCAGGAAACGTCTTGTATGTATTGGGCACGAGCCATGCCAGGAAACTTCTAGTACATATTGGGCACGAGCCATGCCAGGAAACGTCTTGTATGGATTGGGCACGGGCCATGCCAGGAAACCAAGTCTCCTCGTCTCTGCCAATCCTCTGATTCCTCATATTTCGGGCACTACTTCCAATTTGTGGTTTTCGTTTCCTCGACATTGTTGTGATGGTCAATCTATGGGGCAAGAACAAAAAAGGATTCTTGGGAGATCCTGCCCTACGTGCGGGGATAACCAGCGAAGCAGGTTGGCATATGCAGTTTTGGCACGTGTACCCAGACACAAACGTTCCCTCCTTTTTAAGGTTCCAAGAATTGCTGGCTGGGAAACCTATTGTTTTTCTTCAGATTATTACCTCCGCCTCCAAAGGTGGATGAAGGTTATTTTTCACCTCTGTCTGTCTGTTTGTCTGTCCGTTTGTGAACAAAATATCTCAAATCATGATCAATAATCTGAAGAAAAACAATAGGTTTCCCAGCAAGCAAAGTATTCAACACGAGCACAAGTGTTTTTCAAGACGAGCACAAGTGTGATAAGTGGTTTTGCAACACTAACCCAATTGCGAAAAGTGGTTTTCAACACTAGCACAAGTGCGGAAAGTAATTCTGCAACACCAGCACAAGTGCGAAAGTGGTTTTGCAACACTGACATGTGTGCAAGAAGTGGTTTTCAACGCCAATATGAGTGCGGAAAGTGGTTTTTGCAACAATAACACAAGTGCGAAAAATGATTTTGCAACACTAACACAAGTGCGATAAGTGGTTTTCAACAATAGCACGAGCGCGGAAAGTGGTTTTTGCAACAATAACACAAGTGCGAAAAGTGGTTTTGCAACAAGAGCACGAGTGCGGAAAGTGGTTTTCAACACCAACACTTGTGCGCAAAGTGGTTTTCAATGCTAGCACGAGTGCGAAAAGTGTTTCTGCAACACCAGCTCAAGTGTGGAAAGTGGTTTTCAACGCCAGCTTAAGTGTGGAAAGTGGTTTTGCAACACTAATACAAGTGCAAAAAGTGGTATTCAATGCCAGCACAATTGCGGAAAGTAGTTTTGCAACAGTAGCTCAAGTGCGGAAAATGGTTTTCAACACGAGCACAAGTGCGGAAAATGGTTTTGCAACACCAACACAAGTGCGAAAAGTGGTTTTCAACACTAGCACCAGTGCGGAAAGTGGTTTTCAATGCCAGCACAAGTGTGGAAAGTGTTTTTTACATTGCAAGCACATGTGTGGAAAGTGCTTTTCAATGCCAGCACAAGTGTGCAAAGTGGTTTTGCAACACCAACACAATTGCGGAAAGTTGTTTTCAACACTAGCAAAAGAGTAAAAAGTGCTTTTCAGCACTAACCCTAGTGCGAAAAGTAGTTTTCAACACCAGCACAAGTGCCGAAACTGGTTTTGCAACACCAACACAAGTGCAAAAAGTGGTTTTCAATGCCAGTACAAGTGTGGAAAGTGGTTTTGCAACACCAACACAAGTGCAAAAAGTGGTTTTCAATGCCAGCACAAGTGCGAAAAGTGGTTCTGCAACACTAACACGAGTGCAAAAAGTGGTTTTGCAACACTAACACAAGTGCGAAAAGTGGTTTTGCAACACTAACACAAGTGCAAAAAGTGGTATTCAATGCCAGCACAATTGCGGAAATTAGTTCTGCAACACTAGCTCAAGTGCGGAAAGTGGTTTTCAACACGAGCATAAGTGTGGCAAGTGGTTTTGCAACACTAACACAAGTGCAAAAAGTGGTATTCAATGCCAGCACAATTGCGGAAAGTAGTTCTGCAACACTAGCTCAAGTGTGGAAAGTGGTTTTCAACATGAGCACAAGTGCGGAAAATGGTTTTGCAACACTAACACAAGTGCGAAAAGTGGTTTTGCAACACTAACACAACTGCGAAAAGTGGTTTTCAACACTAACACAAGGTTTTGCAACACTAACACAAGTGCGAAAAGTGGTTTTCAACACGAACACAAGTGTGTACAGTGGCTAGTCAACACTGGCACAAGTGAAACAAGTGGTTTTGCAACACTAACACAAGTGCGGAAAGTGGTTTTCAACACAGGTGCAAGTGCGAAAAATGGATTTTGAACACTGGCACAACTTAGAGAAGTGGTTTTGCAACACTAACACAAGTGCGGAAAGTGGTTTTCAACACTAACACAAGGTTTTGAAACAATAACACAAGTGCGGAAAGTGGTTATACAACAATAACACATGTGTGAAAAGTGGTTTTCGACACTAGCACGAGTAAGGAAAGTGGTTTGCAATGCTAGCACGAGTCTGAAAAGTGGTTTTGCAACACTAACACAAGTGTGGAAAGTGGTTTTGAAACACCAACACAAGTGCGAAAAGTGGTTTTCAATGCCAGCACAAGTGCGGACAGTGGTTTTCAACACCAGTGCAAGTGTGGAAAGTGGTTTTGCAACACTAACACAAGTGTGGAAAGTGGTTTTGAAACACTAACACAAGTGCGAAAAGTGGTTTTCAACACCAGAACGAGTGCGGAAAGTGGTTTTGCAACACCAGCACAAGCGCGGAAAATGGTTTTCAACACCAGCGCAAGTGCGAAAAGTGGATTTTGAACACTGGCACAACTTAGACATGTGGTTTTGCAACACTAACACAAGTGCGGAAAGTGGTTTTCAACACTAACACAAGGTTTTGCAACACTAACACAAGTGCGAAAAGTGGTTTTCAACACTAAAACAAGTGTGTACAGTGGCAAGTCAACACTGGCACCTGTGAAACAAGTGGTTTTGCAACACTAACACAAGTGCGGAAAGTGGTTTTCAACACTAACACAAGTGCAAAAAGTAGTTTTTCAACCCTGGCACAAGTGAGACAAGTGGTTATTCAACACTTACACAAGTGCGAAAAGTGGTTTTGCAACACTAACACAAGTGAGACAAGTGGTTATTCAAGACCAACACAAGTGCAAAACGTGGTTTTCAACACCAGCACGAGTGCGGAAAGTGGTTTTGCAACACAAACACAAGCGTGGGAAATGGTTTTCAACGTTGGCACAAGTGTGGAAAGTGGTTTTGAAACACTAACCCAAGTGTGAAGAGTGGTTTTCAACACCAGCACGAGTATGCACAGTGGCTATTCAACATTGGCACAAGTGAAACAAGTGGTTTTGCAACACTAACACAAGTGCGGAAAGTGGTTTTCAACACCAGCACGAGTATGCACAGTGGCTATTCAACATTGGCACAAGTGTGGAAAAGTGGTTTTGAAACACTAACCCAAGTGTGAAAAGTGGTTTTCAACACCAGCACGAGTGTGCACAGTGGCTATTCAACACTGGCACAAGTTAGACAAGTGGTTTTCAACACAAACACAAGTGCAAAAAGTGGTTTTGCAACCCTGGCACCAGTGAGACAGGTGGTTATTCAACACTAACACAAGTGCGGAGAGTGGTTTTCAACACTAACACAAGTGTGGAAAGTGGTTTTGAAACACAACACAAGTACGAAAAGTGGTTTTCAACACTAACACAAGTGCGGAAAGTGGTTTTCAACACTAACCTAAGTGCAAAAAGTGGTTTTTCAACCTTGGCACAAGTGAGACAAGTAGTTATTCAACACTTACACAAGTGCGGAGAGTGGTTTTCAACGCCAGTACAAGTGTGGAAAGTGGTTTTGAAACACTAACACAAGTATGGAAAGTGGTTTTGAAACACTAACACAAATGTGAAAAGTGGTTTTCAACACTAACACAAGTGCAAAAAGTGGTTTTTCAACCCTTGCACAAGTGAGACAGGTGGTTATTCAACACTTACACAAGTGCGAAAAGTGGTTTTGCAACACCAACACAAGTGAGACAAGTGGTTATTCAAGACCAACACAAGTGCGAAAAGTGGTTTTCAACACGAACACAAGTGTGTACAGTGGCTAGTCAACACTGGCACCAGTGAAACAAGTGGTTTTGCAACACTAACACAAGTGCGGAAAGTGGTTTTCAACACTAACGCAAGTGCAAAAAGTGGTTTTTCAACCCTTGCACAAGTGAGACAAGTGGTTATTCAAGACCAACACAAGTGCAAAACGTGGTTTTCAACACCAGCACGAGTGCGGGAAGTGGTTTTGCAACACAAACACAAGCGTGGGAAATGGTTTTCAACGTTGGCACAAGTGTGGAAAGTGGTTTTGAAACACTAACCCAAGTGTGAAAAGTGGTTTTCAACACCAGCACGAGTGTGCACAGTGGCTATTCAACACTGGCACAAGTGAAACAAGCGCTTTTGCAACACTAACACAAGTGCGGAAAGTGGTTTTCAACACCAGCATGAGTGCGGAAAGTGGGTTTGCAACACAAACACAAGCGCGGGAAATGGTTTTCAACGTTGGCACAAGTGTGGAAAGTGGTTTTGAAACACTAACCCAAGTGTGAAAAGTGGTTTTCAACACCAGCACGAGTGTGCACAGTGGCTATTCAACACTGGAACAAGTTAGACAAGTGGTTTTCAACACTAACACAAGCGCGGGAAATGGTTTTCAACATTGGCACAAGTGTGGAAAGTGGTTTTGAAATAGTAACCCAAGTGTGAAAAGTGGTTTTCAACACCAGCACGTGTGCGGACAGTTGTTTTCAACGCCAGTACAAGTATGGAAAGTGGTTTTGAAACACTAACACGAGTGTGGAAAGTGGTTTTGAAACACTAACACAAGTGCGAAAAGTGATTTTCAACACTAACACAAGTGCGAAAAATGGATTTCAACACAACACAAGTGCGAAAAGTGATTTTCAACACTAACACAAGTGCGAAAAATGGATTTCAACACAACACAAGTGCGAAAAGTGGTTTTCAACACTAACACAAGTGAGACAAGTGGTTATTCAAGACTAACACAAATGCAAAAAGTGGTTTTCAACACCAGCACAAGTGCAGAAAGTGGTTTAGCAACACAAACACAAGCGCGCGAAATGGTTTGCAATGTTGGCACAAGTGTGGAAAGTGGTTTTGAAACACTAACCCAAGTGTGAAAAGTGGTTTTCAACACCAGCACGAGTGTGCACAGTGGCTATTCAACACTGGCACAAGTTAGACAAGTGGTTTTCAACACTAACACAAGCGTGGGAAATGGTTTTCAACGTTGGCACAAGTGTGGAAGTGGTTTTGAAATAGTAACCCAAGTGTGAAAAGTGGTTTTCAACACCAGCACGTGTGCGGACAGTGGTTTTCAACGCCAGTACAAGTATGGAAAGTGGTTTTGAAACACTAACACGAGTGTGGAAAGTGGTTTTGAAACACTAACACAAGTGCGAAAAGTGATTTTCAACACTAACACAAGTGCGAAAAATGGATTTCAACACAACACAAGTGCGAAAAGTGATTTTCAACACTAACACAAGTGCGAAAAATGGATTTCAACACAACACAAGTGCGAAAAGTGGTTTTCAACACTAACACAAGTGAGACAAGTGGTTATTCAAGACTAACACAAATGCAAAAAGTGGTTTTCAACACCAGCACAAGTGCAGAAAGTGGTTTAGCAACACAAACACAAGCACGGGAAGTGGTTTGCAACGTTGGCACAAGTGTGGAAAGTGGTTTTGAAACACTAAGCCAAGTGTGAAAAGTGGTTTTCAACACCAGCACGAGTGCGGACAGTGGTTTTCAATGCCAGTACAAGTGTGGAAAGTGCTTTTAAAACACTAACACAAGGTTTTGCAACACTAACACAAGTGTGGAAAATGGTTTTGAAACACTTAACTCAAGTGCGAAAAGTAGTTTTCAACACTAACACAAGTGCAAAAAGTGGGTTTTCAACACTGGCACAAGTTAGACAAGTGGTTTTGCAACACTAACACAAGTGCGGAGAGTGGTTTTCAACACTAGCGCAAGTGCGATAAGTGTTTTTCAACACTAAAATGAGGGCGAAAAGTGGTTTTCAACGCCAGCACAAGTGTGGAAAGTGGTTTCGCAACACTAGCACAAGCACGTAAAATGATTCTCAACACCAGCACAAGTGTGGAAAGTGGATTTGCAACTCTAAAGCAAGTGCAAAAAGTGGTTTTCAATGCCTGTACAAGTGGGGACAGTGGTTTTCAATGCTCGCACGAGTCCGAAAAATGGTTTTGCAACACTAATCCAAGTGCGAAAAGTAGTTTTCAACACCAGCACGAGTGCAGAAAGTGGTTTTGAAACACCAGCACAACTTATACAAGTGGTTTTCAACACGAACACAAGAGGAAAAAGTGGATTTTCAGCACTGGCACAAGTTGGACAGGTGGTTTTCAACACTAACACAAGTGCAAAAAGTGGTTTTCAATGCCAGCACAAGTGCGGACAGTGGTTTTCAACGCCAGTACAAGTGTGGAATGTGGTTTTGAAACACTAACACAAGTGTGGAAAGTGGTTTTGAAACACTAACACAAGTGCGAAAAGTGGTTTTCAATGCCAGCACAAGTGCGGACAGTGGTTTTCAACGCCAGTAGAAGTGTGGAAAGTGGTTTTGAAACACTAACACAAGGTTTTGCAACACTAACACAAGTGTGGAAAGTGGTTTTGAAACTTAACACAAGTGCGAAAAGTGTTAGTGTTGCAAAACCATTTGTCTCACTTGTGTTGGTGTTGTAAAACCACTATTTGCACTTGTGTTAGTGTTGCAAAACCACTTTTTGCACTTGTGATAGTGTTGAAAAACGACTTTTCGCACTTGTGTTAGTGTTGAAAAACCACTTTTCGCACTTGTGTTAGTGTTGAAAAACCACTTTTCACACTTCTGTTAGTGTTGAAAAACCACTTTTCGCACTTGTGTTAGTGTTGAAAAACCACTTTTCGCACTTGTGTTGGTGCAGGAAACCACTTTTGCACTTGTATTAGTGTGGAAAAAACACTTTTCGCACTTGTGTTAGTGTTGAAAAACCACTTTTCGCACTTGTGTTAGTGTTGAAAAACCACTTTTCGCACTTGTGTTGGTGCAGGAAACCACTTTTGCACTTGTATTAGTGTGGAAAAAACACTTTTTGCACTTGTGATAGTGTTGAAAAACCACTTTTCGCACTTGTGTTGGTGCAGGAAACCACTTTTGCACTTGTATTAGTGTGGAAAAAACACTTTTTGCACTTGTGATAGTGTTGAAAAACGACTTTTCGCACTTGTGTTAGTGTTGAAAAACCACTTTTCGCACTTGTGTTAGTGTTGAAAAACCACTTTTCGCACTTGTGTTAGTGTTGAAAAACCACTTTTCGCACTTGTATTAGTGTGGAAAAAACACTTTTTGCACTTGTGATAGTGTTGAAAAACCACTTTTCGCACTTGTGTTAGTGTTGAAAAACCACTTTTCGCACTTGTGTTAGTGTTGAAAAACCACTTTTCGCACTTGTGTTAGTGTTGAAAAACCACTTTTCGCACTTGTGTTGGTGCAGGAAACCACTTTTGCACTTGTGTTAGTGTTGAAAAACCACTTTTCGCACTTGTGTTATTGTTGAAAAAACACTTTTCGCACTTGTGGTAGTGTTGAAAAACCACTTTTCGCACATGTGTTGGTGCAGGAAACCACTTTTGCACTTGTATTAGTGTGGAAAAAACACTTTTCGCACTTGTGTTAGTGTTGAAAAACCACTTTTCGTACTTGTGTTAGTGTTGAAAAACCACTTTTCGCACTTGTGTTGGTGCAGGAAACCACTTTTGCACTTGTATTAGTGTGGAAAAAACACTTTTCGCACATATGTTAGTGTTGAAAAACCACTTTTCGCACTTGTGTTAGTGTTGAAAAACCACTTTTCGCACTTGTGTTAGTGTTGAAAAACCACTTTTCGCACTTGTGTTGGTGCAGGAAACCACTTTTGCACTTGTATTAGTGTGGAAAAACACTTTTTGCACTTGCGATAGTGTTGATAAACCACTTTTCGCACTTGTGTTAGTGTTGAAAAACCACATTTCGCACTTGTGTTAATGTTGAAAAACCACTTTTTGCACTTGTGTTGGTGCAGGAAACCACTTTTGCACTTGTATTAGTGTGGAAAAACCACTTTTCGCACTTGTGTTAGTGTTGAAAACCCACTTTTCGCACTTGTGTTGGTGCAGGAAACCACTTTTGCACTTGTATTAGTGTGGAAAAACCACTTTTCGCACTTGTGTTAGTGTTGAAAACCCACTTTTCGCACTTGTGTTTGTGTTGAAAAACCACTTTTGCACTTGTATTAGTGTGGAAAAAACACTTTTTGCACTTGTGATAGTGTTGAAAAACCACTTTTCGCACTTGTGTTTGTGTTGAAAAACCACTTTTCGCACTTGTGTTGGTGCAGGAAACCACTTTTGCACTTGTGTTAGTGTGGAAAAAACACTTTTCGCACTTGTGTTGGTGCAGGAAACCACTTTTCGCACTTGTGTTAGTGTTGAAAAACCACTTTTCGCACATGTGTTAGTGTTGAAAAACCACTTTTCGCACTTGTGTTAGTGTTGAAAAACCACTTTTCGCACTTGTGTTGGTGCAGGAAACCATTTTTGCACTTGTATTAGTGTGGAAAAAACACTTTTCGCACTTGTGTTAGTGTTGAAAAACCACTTTTCGCACTTGTGTTAGTGTTGAAAAACCTCTTTTCGCACTTGTGTTAGTGTTGAAAAACCACTTTTCGCACGTGTGTTGGTGCAGGAAACCACTTTTGCACTTGTATTAGTGTGGATAAAACACTTTCCGCACTTGTGTTAGTGTTGAAAAACTACTTTTCACACTTGTGTTAGTGTTGAAAAACCACTTTTCGCACTTGTGTTAGTGTTGAAAAACCACTTTTCACACTTGTGTTGGTGCAGGAAACCACTTTTGCACTTGTATTAGTGTGGAAAAAACACTTTTTGCACTTGTGATAGTGTTGAAAAACCACTTTTCTCACTTGTGTTAGTGTTGAAAAACCACTTTTCGCACTTATGTTAGTGTTGAAAAACCACTTTTCGCACTGGTGTTGGTGCAGGAAACCACTTTTACACTTGTATTAGTGTGGAAAAAACACTTTTCACACTTGTGTTGGTGTTGAAAAACCACTTCTCGCACTTGTGTTAGTGTTGAAAAACCACTTTTCGCACTTGTGTTAGTGTTGAAAAACCACTTTTCGCACTTGTGTTGGTGCAGGAAACCACTTTTGCACTTGTATTAGTGTGGAAAAACCACTTTTCGCACATGTGTTAGTGTTGAAAAACCACTTTTCGCACTTGTGTTGGTGCAGGAAACCACTTTTGCACTTGTATTAGTGTGGAAAAAACACTTTTCACACTTGTGATAGTGTTGAAAAACCACTTTTCGCACTTGTATTAGTGTGGAAAAAACACTTTTCGCACTTGTGTTAGTGTTGAAAAACCACTTTTCGCACTTGTGTTAGTGTTGAAAAACCACTTTTCGCACTTGTGTTAGTGTTGAAAAACCACTTTTCACACTTGTGTTGGTGCAGGAAACCACTTTTGCACTTGTATTAGTGTGGAAAAAACACTTTTTGCACTTGTGTTAGTGTTGAAAAACCAGTTTTCGCACTTGTGTTAGTGTTGAAAAACCACTTTTCGCACTTGTGTTGGTGCAGGAAACCACTTTTGCACTTGTATTAGTGTGGAAAAAACACTTTTTGCACTTGTGATAGTGTTGAAAAACCACTTTTCGCACTTGTGTTAGTGTTGAAAAACCACTTTTCGCACTTGTGTTAGTGTTGAAAAACCACTTTTCGCACTTGTGTTGGTGCAGGAAACCACTTTTGCACTTGTATTAGTGTGGAAAAACCACTTTTCGCACTTGTGTTAGTGTTGAAAAACCACTTTTCGCACTTGTGTTGGTGCAGGAAACCACTTTTGCACTTGTATTAGTGTGGAAAAAACACTTTTTGCACTTGTGATAGTGTTGAAAAACCATTTTTCGCACTTGTGTTAGTGTTGAAAAACCACTTTTCACACTTGTGTTAGTGTTGTAAAACCACTTTTCACACTTGTGTTGGTGCAGGAAACCACTTTTGCACTTGTATTAGTGTGGAAAAAACACTTTTTGCACTTGTGATAGTGTTGAAAAACCACTTTTCGCACTTGTGTTAGTGTTGAAAAACCACTTTTCGCACTTGTGTTAGTGTTGAAAAACCACTTTTCGCACTTGTATTAGTGTGGAAAAAACACTTTTTGCACTTGTGATAGTGTTGAAAAACCACTTTTCGCACTTGTGTTAGTGTTGAAAAACCACTTTTCGCACTTGTGTTAGTGTTGTAAAACCACTTTTCACACTTGTGTTGGTGCAGGAAACCACTTTTGCACTTGTATTAGTGTGGAAAAAACACTTTTTGCACTTGTGTTAGTGTTGAAAAACCACTTTTCGCACTTGTGTTAGTGTTGAAAAACCACTTTTCGCACTTGTGTTAGTGTTGAAAAACCACTTTTTGCACTTGTATTAGTGTGGAAAAAACACTTTTTGCACTTGTGATAGTGTTGAAAAACCACTTTTCGCACTTGTGTTAGTGTTGAAAAACCACTTTTCGCACTTGTGTTAGTGTTGAAAAACCACTTTTCGCACTTGTGTTAGTGTTGAAAAACCACTTTTCGCACTTGTGTTGGTGCAGGAAACCACTTTTGCACTTGTGTTAGTGTTGAAAAACCACTTTTCGCACTTGTGGTAGTGTTGAAAAACGACTTTTCGCACATGTGTTGGTGCAGGAAACCACTTTTGCACTTGTATTAGTGTGGAAAAAACACTTTTCGCACTTGTGTTAGTGTTGAAAAACCACTTTTCGTACTTGTGTTAGTGTTGAAAAACCACTTTTCGCACTTGTGTTGGTGCAGGAAACCACTTTTGCACTTGTATTAGTGTGGAAAAAACACTTTTCGCACATGTGTTAGTGTTGAAAAACCACTTTTCGCACTTGTGTTAGTGTTGAAAAACCACTTTTCGCACTTGTGTTAGTGTTGAAAAACCACTTTTCGCACTTGTGTTGGTGCAGGAAACCACTTTTGCACTTGTATTAGTGTGGAAAAAACACTTTTTGCACTTGTGATAGTGTTGATAAACCACTTTTTGCACTTGTGTTAGTGTTGAAAAACCACATTTCGCACTTGTGTTAGTGTTGAAAAACCACTTTTTGCACTTGTGTTGGTGCAGGAAACCACTTTTGCACTTGTATTAGTGTGGAAAAACCACTTTTCGCACTTGTGTTAGTGTTGAAAAACCACTTTTCGCACTTGTGTTAGTGTTGAAAAACCACTTTTTGCACTTGTGACGGTGCAGGAAACCACTTTTGCACTTGTATTAGTGTGGAAAAACCACTTTTCGCACTTGTGTTAGTGTTGAAAAACCACTTTTCACACTTCTGTTAGTGTTGAAAAACCACTTTTCGCACTTGTGTTAGTGTTGAAAAACCACTTTTCGCACTTGTGTTGGTGCAGGAAACCACTTTTGCACTTGTATTAGTGTGGAAAAAACACTTTTCGCACTTGTGTTAGTGTTGAAAAACCACTTTTCGCACTTGTGTTAGTGTTGAAAAACCACTTTTCGCACTTGTGTTGGTGCAGGAAACCACTTTTGCACTTGTATTAGTGTGGAAAAAACACTTTTTGCACTTGTGATAGTGTTGAAAAACCACTTTTCGCACTTGTGTTGGTGCAGGAAACCACTTTTGCACTTGTATTAGTGTGGAAAAAACACTTTTTGCACTTGTGATAGTGTTGAAAAACCACTTTTCGCACTTGTGTTAGTGTTGAAAAACCACTTTTCGCACTTGTGTTAGTGTTGAAAAACCACTTTTCGCACTTGTGTTAGTGTTGAAAAACCACTTTTCGCACTTGTATTAGTGTGGAAAAAACACTTTTTGCACTTGTGATAGTGTTGAAAAACCACTTTTCGCACTTGTGTTAGTGTTGAAAAACCACTTTTCGCACTTGTGTTAGTGTTGAAAAACCACTTTTCGCACTTGTGTTAGTGTTGAAAAACCACTTTTCGCACTTGTGTTGGTGCAGGAAACCACTTTTGCACTTGTGTTAGTGTTGAAAAACCACTTTTCGCACTTGTGTTATTGTTGAAAAAACACTTTTCGCACTTGTGGTAGTGTTGAAAAACCACTTTTCGCACATGTGTTGGTGCAGGAAACCACTTTTGCACTTGTATTAGTGTGGAAAAACCACTTTTCGCACTTGTGTTAGTGTTGAAAAACCACTTTTCGCACTTGTGTTGGTGCAGGAAACCATTTTTGCACTTGTATTAGTGTGGAAATAACACTTTTCGCACTTGTGTTAGTGTTGAAAAACCACTTTTTGCACTTGTGTTAGTGTTGAAAAACCTCTTTTCGCACTTGTGTTAGTGTTGAAAAACCACTTTTCGCACGTGTGTTGGTGCAGGAAACCACTTTTGCACTTGTATTAGTGTGGATAAAACACTTTCCGCACTTGTGTTAGTGTTGAAAAACTACTTTTCACACTTGTGTTAGTGTTGAAAAACCACTTTTCGCACTTGTGTTAGTGTTGAAAAACCACTTTTCACACTTGTGTTGGTGCAGGAAACCACTTTTGCACTTGTATTAGTGTGGAAAAAACACTTTTTGCACTTGTGATAGTGTTGAAAAACCACTTTTCTCACTTGTGTTAGTGTTGAAAAACCACTTTTCGCACTTATGTTAGTGTTGAAAAACCACTTTTCGCACTGGTGTTGGTGCAGGAAACCACTTTTACACTTGTATTAGTGTGGAAAAAACACTTTTCACACTTGTGTTGGTGTTGAAAAACCACTTCTCGCACTTGTGTTAGTGTTGAAAAACCACTTTTCGCACTTGTGTTAGTGTTGAAAAACCACTTTTCGCACTTGTGTTGGTGCAGGAAACCACTTTTGCACTTGTATTAGTGTGGAAAAACCACTTTTCGCACATGTGTTAGTGTTGAAAAACCACTTTTCGCACTTGTGTTGGTGCAGGAAACCACTTTTGCACTTGTATTAGTGTGGAAAAAACACTTTTCACACTTGTGATAGTGTTGAAAAACCACTTTTCGCACTTGTATTAGTGTGGAAAAAACACTTTTCGCACTTGTGTTAGTGTTGAAAAACCACTTTTCGCACTTGTGTTAGTGTTGAAAAACCACTTTTCGCACTTGTGTTAGTGTTGAAAAACCACTTTTCACACTTGTGTTGGTGCAGGAAACCACTTTTGCACTTGTATTAGTGTGGAAAAAACACTTTTTGCACTTGTGTTAGTGTTGAAAAACCAGTTTTCGCACTTGTGTTAGTGTTGAAAAACCACTTTTCGCACTTGTGTTGGTGCAGGAAACCACTTTTGCACTTGTGATAGTGTTGAAAAACCACTTTTCGCACTTGTGTTAGTGTTGAAAAACCACTTTTCGCACTTGTGTTAGTGTTGAAAAACCACTTTTCGCACTTGCGTTGGTGCAGGAAACCACTTTTGCACTTGTATTAGTGTGGAAAAAACACTTTTTGCACTTGTGTTAGTGTTGAAAAACCACTTTTCGCACTTGTGTTAGTGTTGAAAAACCACTTTTCGCACTTGTGTTGGTGCAGGAAACCACTTTTGCACTTGTATTAGTGTGGAAAAAACACTTTTCGCACTTGTGTTAGTGTTGAAAAACCACTTTTCGCACTTGTGTTAGTGTTGAAAAACCACTTTTTGCACTTGTGTTAGTGTTGAAAAACCACTTTTCGCACTTGTGTTAGTGTTGAAAAACCACTTTTCGCACTTGTGTTGGTGCAGGAAACCACTTTTGCACTTGTATTTGTGTGGAAAAAACACTTTTCGCACTTGTGTTAGTGTTGAAAAACCTCTTTTCACACTTGTGTTAGTGTTGAAAAACCACTTTTCGCACTTGTGTTGGTGCAGGAAACCACTTTTGCACTTGTATTAGTGTGGAAAAAACACTTTTCGCACTTGTGTTAGTGTGGAAAAAACACTTTTCACACTTGTGTTAGTGTTGAAAAACCACTTTTCGCACTTGTGTTAATGTTGAAAAACCACTTTTCGCACTTGTGTTGGTGCAGGAAACCACTTTTGCACTTGTATTAGTGTGGAAAAAACACTTTTTGCACTTGCGATAGTGTTGAAAAACCACTTTTCGCACTTGTGTTAATGTTGAAAAACCACTTTCCGCACTTGTGTTAGTGTTGAAAAACCACTTTTCGCACTTGTGTTGGTGCAGGAAACCACATTTGCACTTGTATTAGTGTGGAAAAAACACTTTTTGCACTTGCGATAGTGTTGAAAAACCACTTTTCGCACTTGTGTTAATGTTGAAAAACCACTTTTCGCACTTGTGTTGGTGCAGGAAACCACTTTTGCACTTGTATTTGTGTGGAAAAAACACTTTTTGCACTTGTGATAGTGTTGAAAACCAGTTTTCGCACTTGTGTTAGTGTTGAAAAACCACTTTTCGCACTTGTGTTAGTGTTGAAAAACCACTTTTCGCACTTGTGTTGGTGCAGGAAACCACTTTTGCACTTGTATTAGTGTGGAAAAAACACTTTTCGCACTTGTGTTAGTGTTGAAAAACCACTTTTTGCACTTGTGTTAGTGTTGAAAAACCACTTTTCGCACTTGTGTTAGTGTTGAAAAACCACTTTTCGCACTTGTGTTGGTGCAGGAAACCACTTTTGCACTTGTATTTGTGTGGAAAAAACACTTTTTGCACTTGTGATAGTGTTGAAAAACCACTTTTCGCACTTGTGTTAGTGTTGAAAAACCACTTTTCGCACTTGTGTTAGTGTTGAAAAACCACTTTTCGCACTTGTGTTGGTGCAGGAAACCACTTTTGCACTTGTATTAGTGTGGAAAAAACACTTTTCGCACTTGTGTTAGTGTTGAAAAACCACTTTTCGCACTTGTGTTAGTGTTGAAAAACCACTTTTCGCACTTGTGTTAGTGTTGAAAACCCACTTTTCGCACTTGTGTTGGTGCGGGAAACCACTTTTGCACTTGTATTAGTGTGGAAAAAACACTTTTCGCACTTGTGTTAGTGTTGCAAAACCACTTTTCGCACTTGTGTTAGTGTTGAAAAACCACTTTTCGCATTTGTGTTAGTGTTGAAAAACCACTTTTCGCACTTGTGTTGGTGCAGGAAACCACTTTTGCACTTGTATTAGTTTGGAAAAAACACTTTTTGCACTTGTGCTAGTGTTGAAAAACCACTTTTCGCATTTGTGTTAGTGTTGAAAAACCACTTTTCGCACTTGTGTTAGTGTTGAAAAACAACTTTTCGCACTTGTGTTGGTGCAGGAAACCACTTTTGCACTTGTAATAGTGTGGAAAAAACACTTTTCGCACTTGTGTTAGTGTTGAAAAACCACTTTTCGCACTTGTGTTAGTGTTGAAAAACCACTTTTCGCACTTGTGTTGGTGCAGGAAACCACTTTTGCACTTGTATTCGTGTGGAAAAAACACTTTTCGCACTTATGTTAGTGTTGAAAAACCACTTTTCGCACCTGTGTTGGTGCAGGAAACCACTTTTGCACTTGTATTAGTGTGGAAAAAACACTTTTCGCACTTGTGTTAGTGTTGAAAAACCACTTTTCGCACTTGTGTTAGTGTTGAAAAACCACTTTTCGCACTTGTGTTAGTGTTGAAAAACCACTTTTTGCACTTGTGTTGGTGCAGGAAACCACTTTTGCACTTGTATTAGTGTGGAAAAAACACTTTTCGCACTTGTGTTAGTGTTGAAAAACCACTTTTCGCACTTGTGTTAGTGTTGAAAAACCACTTTTCGCACTTGTGTTGGTGCAGGAAACCACTTTTGCACTTGTATTAGTGTGGAAAAAACACTTTTCGCACTTGTGTTAGTGTTGAAAAACCACTTTTTGCACTTGTGTTAGTGTTGAAAAACCACTTTTCGCACTTGTGTTAGTGTTGAAAAACCACTTTTCGCACTTGTGTTGGTGCAGGAAACCACTTTTGCACTTGTATTAGTGTGGAAAAAACACTTTTCGCACTTGTGTTAGTGTTGCAAAACCACTTTTCGCACTTGTGTTAGTGTTGAAAAACCACTTTTCGCATTTGTGTTAGTGTTGAAAAACCACTTTTCGCACTTGTGTTGGTGCAGGAAACCACTTTTGCACTTGTATTAGTTTGGAAAAAACACTTTTTGCACTTGTGCTAGTGTTGAAAAACCACTTTTCGCATTTGTGTTAGTGTTGAAAAACCACTTTTCGCACTTGTGTTAGTGTTGAAAAACAACTTTTCGCACTTGTGTTGGTGCAGGAAACCACTTTTGCACTTGTAATAGTGTGGAAAAAACACTTTTCGCACTTGTGTTAGTGTTGAAAAACCACTTTTCGCACTTGTGTTAGTGTTGAAAAACCACATTTCGCACTTGTGTTGGTGCAGGAAACCACTTTTGCACTTGTATTCGTGTGGAAAAAACACTTTTCGCACTTATGTTAGTGTTGAAAAACCACTTTTCGCACCTGTGTTGGTGCAGGAAACCACTTTTGCACTTGTATTAGTGTGGAAAAAACACTTTTCGCACTTGTGTTAGTGTTGAAAAACCACTTTTCGCACTTGTGTTAGTGTTGAAAAACCACTTTTCGCACTTGTGTTAGTGTTGAAAAACCACTTTTTGCACTTGTGTTGGTGCAGGAAACCACTTTTGCACTTGTATTAGTGTGGAAAAAACACTTTTCGCACTTGTGTTAGTGTTGAAAAACCACTTTTCGCACTTGTGTTAGTGTTGAAAAACCACTTTTCGCACTTGTGTTGGTGCAGGAAACCACTTTTGCACTTGTATTAGTGTGGAAAAAACACTTTTTGCACTTGTGATAGTGTTGAAAAACCACTTTTCGCACTTGTGTTAGTGTTGAAAAACCACTTTTCGCACTTGTGTTAGTGTTGAAAAACCACTTTTCGCACTTGTGTTAGTGTTGAAAAACCACTTTTCGCACTTGTGTTGGTTCAGGAAACCACTTTTGCACTTGTGTTAGTGTTGAAAAACCACTTTTCACACTTGTGTTAGTGTTGAAAAACCACTTTTCGCACTTGTGTTAGTGTTGAAAAACCACTTTTCGCACATGTGTTAGTGTTGAAAAACCACTTTTCGCACTTGTGTTAGTGTTGAAAAACCACTTTTCGCACTTGTGTTAGTGTTGAAAAACCACTTTTCGCACTTGTGTTAGTGTTGAAAAACCACTTTTCGCACTTGTGTTAGTGTTGAAAAACCACTTTTCGCACTTGTGTTGGTGCAGGAAACCACTTTTGCACTTGTATTAGTGTGGAAAAAACACTTTTCGCACTTGTGTTAGTGTTGAAAAACCACTTTTCGCACTTGTGTTAGTGTTGAAAAACCACTTTTCGCACTTGTGTTAGTGTTGAAAACCCACTTTTCGCACTTGTGTTGGTGCGGGAAACCACTTTTGCACTTGTATTAGTGTGGAAAAAACACTCTTCGCACTTGTGTTAGTGTTGCAAAACCACTTTTCACACTTGTGTTAGTGTTGAAAAACCACTTTTCGCATTTGTGTTAGTGTTGAAAAACCACTTTTCGCACTTGTGTTGGTGCAGGAAACCACTTTTGCACTTGTATTAGTGTGGAAAAAACACTTTTTGCACTTGTGTTAGTGTTGAAAAACCACTTTTCGCATTTGTGTTAGTGTTGAAAAACCACTTTTCGCACTTGTGTTAGTGTTGAAAAACAACTTTTCGCACTTGTGTTGGTGCAGGAAACCACTTTTGCACTTGTATTAGTGTGGAAAAAACACTTTTTGCACTTGTGTTAGTGTTGAAAAACCACTTTTTGCACTTGTGTTAGTGTTGAAAAACCACTTTTCGCACTTGTGTTAATGTTGAGAAACCACTTTTCGCACTTGCGTTAATGTTGAGAAACCACTTTTCGCACTTGTGTTAGTGTTGAAAAACCACTTTTCGCACTTGCGTTAGTGTTGAAAAACCTCTTTTCACACTTGTGTTAGTGTTGAAAAACCACTTTTCGCACTTGTGTTGGTGCAGGAAACCACTTTTGCACTTGTATTAGTGTGGAAAAAACACTTTTCGCACTTGTGTTAGTGTTGAAAAACCACTTTTCGCACTTGTGTTAGTGTTGAAAAACCACTTTTCGCACTTGTGTTGGTGCAGGAAACCACTTTTGCACTTGTATTAGTGTGGAAAAAACACTTTTTGCACTTGTGATAGTGTTGAAAAACCACTTTTTGCACTTGTGTTAGTGTTGAAAAACCACTTTTCGCACTTGTGTTAGTGTTGAAAAACCACTTTTCGCACTTGTGTTAGTGTCGAAAAACCACTTTTCGCACTTGCATTGGCTCAGGAAACCACTTTTGCACTTGTGTTAGTGTTGAAAAACCACTTTTCGCACTTGTGTTAGTGTTGAAAAACCACTTTTCGCACTTGTGTTAGTGTTGAAAAACCACTTTTCGCACTTGTGTTGGTGCAGGAAACCACTTTTGCACTTGTATTAGTGTGGAAAAAACACTTTTTGCACTTGTGATAGTGTTGAAAAACCACTTTTTGCACTTGTGTTAATGTTGAGAAACCACTTTTCGCACTTGTGTTAGTGTTGAAAAACCACTTTTCGCACTTGTGTTAGTGTTGAAAAACCACTTTTCGCACTTGTGTTGGTGCAGGAAACCACTTTTCGCACTTGTGTTAGTGTTGAAAAACCACTTTTCGCACTTGTGTTAGTGTTGAAAAACCACTTTTTGCACTTGTGTTAGTGTTGAAAAACCACTTTTCGCACTTGTGTTAATGTTGAGAAACCACTTTTCGCACTTGTGTTAATGTTGAGAAACCACTTTTCGCACTTGTGTTAGTGTTGAAAAACCACTTTTCGCACTTGTGTTAGTGTTGAAAAACCTCTTTTCGCACTTGTGTTAGTGTTGAAAAACCACTTTTCGCACTTGTGTTGGTGCAGGAAACCACTTTTGCACTTGTATTTGTGTGGAAAAAACACTTTTTGCACTTGTGATAGTGTTGAAAAACCACTTTTCGCACTTGTGTTAGTGTTGAAAAACCACTTTTCGCACTTGTGTTGGTGCAGGAAACCACTTTTGCACTTGTATTAGTGTGGAAAAAACACTTTTCGCACTTGTGTTAGTGTTGCAAAACCACTTTTCGCACTTGTGTTAGTGTTGAAAAACCACTTTTCGCATTTGTGTTAGTGTTGAAAAACCACTTTTCGCACTTGTGTTGGTGCAGGAAACCACTTTTGCACTTGTATTAGTTTGGAAAAAACACTTTTTGCACTTGTGTTGGTGCAGGAAACCACTTTTGCACTTGTATTTGTGTGGAAAAAACACTTTTTGCACTTGTGATAGTGTTGAAAAACCACTTTTCGCACTTGTGTTAGTGTTGAAAAACCACTTTTCGCACTTGTGTTGGTGCAGGAAACCACTTTTGCACTTGTATTAGTGTGGAAAAAACACTTTTCGCACTTGTGTTAGTGTTGAAAAACCACTTTTTGCACTTGTGTTAGTGTTGAAAAACCACTTTTCGCACTTGTGTTAGTGTTGAAAAACCACTTTTCGCACTTGTGTTGGTGCAGGAAACCACTTTTGCACTTGTATTTGTGTGGAAAAAACACTTTTCGCACTTGTGTTAGTGTTGAAAAACCTCTTTTCACACTTGTGTTAGTGTTGAAAAACCACTTTTCGCACTTGTGTTGGTGCAGGAAACCACTTTTGCACTTGTATTAGTGTGGAAAAAACACTTTTCGCACTTGTGTTAGTGTTGAAAAACCACTTTTTGCACTTGTGTTAGTGTTGAAAAACCACTTTTCGCACTTGTGTTAGTGTTGAAAAACCACTTTTCGCACTTGTGTTGGTGCAGGAAACCACTTTTGCACTTGTATTTGTGTGGAAAAAACACTTTTTGCACTTGTGATAGTGTTGAAAAACCACTTTTCGCACTTGTGTTAGTGTTGAAAAACCACTTTTCGCACTTGTGTTAGTGTTGAAAAACCACTTTTCGCACTTGTGTTGGTGCAGGAAACCACTTTTGCACTTGTATTAGTGTGGAAAAAACACTTTTCGCACTTGTGTTAGTGTTGAAAAACCACTTTTTGCACTTGTGTTAGTGTTGAAAAACCACTTTTCGCACTTGTGTTAGTGTTGAAAAACCACTTTTCGCACTTGTGTTGGTGCAGGAAACCACTTTTGCACTTGTATTTGTGTGGAAAAAACACTTTTTGCACTTGTGATAGTGTTGAAAAACCACTTTTCGCACTTGTGTTAGTGTTGAAAAACCACTTTTCGCACTTGTGTTAGTGTTGAAAAACCACTTTTCGCACTTGTGTTGGTGCAGAAACCACTTTTGCACTTGTATTAGTATGGAAAAAAACACTTTTCGCACTTGTGTTAGTGTTGAAAAACCAATTTTCGCACTTGTGTTAGTGTTGAAAAACCACTTTTCGCACTTGTGTTAGTGTTGAAAACCCACTTTTCGCACTTGTGTTGGTGCGGGAAACCACTTTTGCACTTGTATTAGTGTGGAAAAAACACTTTTCGCACTTGTGTTAGTGTTGCAAAACCACTTTTCGCACTTGTGTTAGTGTTGAAAAACCACTTTTCGCATTTGTGTTAGTGTTGAAAAACCACTTTTCGCACTTGTGTTGGTGCAGGAAACCACTTTTGCACTTGTATTAGTTTGGAAAAAACACTTTTTGCACTTGTGCTAGTGTTCAAAAACCACTTTTCGCATTTGTGTTAGTGTTGAAAAACCACTTTTCGCACTTGCGTTAGTGTTGAAAAACAACTTTTCGCACTTGTGTTGGTGCAGGAAACCACTTTTGCACTTGTATTAGCGTGGAAAAAACACTTTTCGCACTTGTGTTAGTGTTGAAAAACCACTTTTCGCACTTGTGTTAGTGTTGAAAAACCACTTTTCACACTTGTGTTGGTGCAGGAAACCACTTTTGCACTTGTATTCGTGTGGAAAAAACACTTTTCGCACTTATGTTAGTGTTGAAAAACCACTTTTTGCACTTGTGTTAGTGTTGAAAAACAACTTTTCGCACTTGTGTTGGTGCAGGAAACCACTTTTGCACTTGTATTAGTGTGGAAAAAACACTTTTCGCACTTGTGTTAGTGTTGAAAAACCACTTTTCGCACTTGTGTTAGTGTTGAAAAACCACTTTTCGCACTTGTGTTGGTGCAGGAAACCACTTTTGCACTTGTATTAGTGTGGAAAAAACACTTTTCGCACTTGTGTTAGTGTTGAAAAACCACTTTTCGCACTTGTGTTAATGTTGAAAAACCACTTTTCGCACTTGTGTTGGTGCAGGAAACCACTTTTGCACTTGTATTAGTGTGGAAAAAACACTTTTTGCACTTGCGATAGTGTTGAAAAACCACTTTTCGCACTTGTGTTAATGTTGAAAAACCACTTTCCGCACTTGTGTTAGTGTTGAAAAACCACTTTTCACACTTGTGTTGGTGCAGGAAACCACTTTTGCACTTGTATTAGTGTGGAAAAAACACTTTTTGCACTTGCGATAGTGTTGAAAAACCACTTTTCGCACTTGTGTTAATGTTGAAAAACCACTTTTCGCACTTGTGTTGGTGCAGGAAACCACTTTTGCACTTGTATTTGTGTGGAAAAAACACTTTTTGCACTTGTGATAGTGTTGAAAAACCACTTTTCACACTTGTGTTAGTGTTGAAAAACCACTTTTCCCACTTGTGTTAGTGTTGAAAAACCACTTTTCGCACTTGTGTTGGTGCAGGAAACCACTTTTGCACTTGTATTAGTGTGGAAAAAACACTTTTCGCACTTGTGTTAGTGTTGAAAAACCACTTTTTGCACTTGTGTTAGTGTTGAAAAACCACTTTTCGCACTTGTGTTAGTGTTGAAAAACCACTTTTCGCACTTGTGTTGGTGCAGGAAACCACTTTTGCACTTGTATTTGTGTGGAAAAAACACTTTTTGCACTTGTGATAGTGTTGAAAAACCACTTTTCGCACTTGTGTTAGTGTTGAAAAACCACTTTTCGCACTTGTGTTAGTGTTGAAAAACCACTTTTCGCACTTGTGTTGGTGCAGGAAACCACTTTTGCACTTGTATTAGTGTGGAAAAAACACTTTTCGCACTTGTGTTAGTGTTGAAAAACCACTTTTTGCACTTGTGTTAGTGTTGAAAAACCACTTTTCGCACTTGTGTTAGTGTTGAAAACCCACTTTTCGCACTTGTGTTGGTGCGGGAAACCACTTTTGCACTTGTATTAGTGTGGAAAAAACACTTTTCGCACTTGTGTTAGTGTTGCAAAACCACTTTTCGCACTTGTGTTAGTGTTGAAAAACCACTTTTCGCACTTGTGTTCGTGTTGAAAAACAACTTTTCGCACTTGTGTTGGTGCAGGAAACCACTTTTGCACTTGTATTAGTGTGGAAAAAACACTTTTCGCACTTGTGTTAGTGTTGAAAAACCACTTTTCGCACTTGTGTTAGTGTTGAAAAACCACTTTTCACACTTGTGTTGGTGCAGGAAACCACTTTTGCACTTGGATTCGTGTGAAAAAAACACTTTTCGCACTTATGTTAGTGTTGAAAAACCACTTTTCGCACTTGTGTTAGTGTTGAAAAACAACTTTTCGCACTTGTGTTGGTGCAGGAAACCACTTTTGCACTTGTATTAGTGTGGAAAAAACACTTTTCGCACTTGTATTAGCGTGGAAAAAACACTTTTCGCACTTGTGTTAGTGTTGAAAAACCACTTTTCGCACTTGTGTTAGTGTTGAAAAACCACTTTTCACACTTGTGTTGGTGCAGGAAACCACTTTTGCACTTGTATTCGTGTGGAAAAAACACTTTTCGCACTTATGTTAGTGTTGAAAAACCACTTTTCGCACTTGTGTTAGTGTTGAAAAACAACTTTTCGCACTTGTGTTGGTGCAGGAAACCACTTTTGCACTTGTATTAGTGTGGAAAAAACACTTTTCGCACTTGTGTTAGTGTTGAAAAACCACTTTTCGCACTTGTGTTAGTGTTGAAAAACCACTTTTCGCACTTGCGTTGGTGCAGGAAACCACTTTTGCACTTGTATTAGTGTGGAAAAAACACTTTTCGCACTTGTGTTAGTGTTGAAAAACCACTTTTCGCACTTGTGTTAGTGTTGAAAAACCACTTTTTGCACTTGTGTTAGTGTTGAAAAACCACTTTTCGCACTTGTGTTGGTGCAGGAAACCACTTTTGCACTTGTATTAGTGTGGAAAAAACACTTTTTGCACTTGTGATAGTGTTGAAAAACCACTTTTCGCACTTGTGTTAATGTTGAGAAACCACTTTTCGCACTTGTGTTAGTGTTGAAAAACCACTTTTCGCACTTGTGTTAGTGTTGAAAAACCACTTTTCGCACTTGTGTTGGTGCAGGAAACCACTTTTCGCACTTGTGTTAGTGTTGAAAAACCACTTTTCGCACTTGTGTTAGTGTTGAAAAACCACTTTTTGCACTTGTGTTAGTGTTGAAAAACCACTTTTCGCACTTGTGTTAATGTTGAGAAACCACTTTTCGCACTTGTGTTAATGTTGAGAAACCACTTTTCGCACTTGTGTTAGTGTTGAAAAACCACTTTTCGCACTTGTGTTAGTGTTGAAAAACCTCTTTTCGCACTTGTGTTAGTGTTGAAAAACCACTTTTCGCACTTGTGTTGGTGCAGGAAACCACTTTTGCACTTGTATTAGTGTGGAAAAAACACTTTTCGCACTTGTGTTAGTGTTGAAAAACCACTTTTTGCACTTGTGTTAGTGTTGAAAAACCACTTTTCGCACTTGTGTTAGTGTTGAAAAACCACTTTTCGCACTTGTGTTGGTGCAGGAAACCACTTTTGCACTTGTATTAGTGTGGAAAAAACACTTTTTGCACTTGCGATAGTGTTGAAAAACCACTTTTCGCACTTGTGTTAATGTTGAAAAACCACTTTCCGCACTTGTGTTGGTGTTGAAAAACCACTTTTCGCACTTGTGTTGGTGCAGGAAACCACTTTTGCACTTGTATTAGTGTGGAAAAAACACTTTTTGCACTTGCGATAGTGTTGAAAAACCACTTTTCGCACTTGTGTTAGTGTTGAAAAACCACTTTTCGCACTTGTGTTAGTGTTGAAAAACAACTTTTCGCACTTGTGTTGGTGCAGGAAACCACTTTTGCACTTGTATTAGTGTGGAAAAAACACTTTTCGCACTTGTATTAGCGTGGAAAAAACACTTTTCGCACTTGTGTTAGTGTTGAAAAACCACTTTTCGCACTTATGTTAGTGTTGAAAAACCACTTTTCGCACTTGTGTTAGTGTTGAAAAACAACTTTTCGCACTTGTGTTGGTGCAGGAAACCACTTTTGCACTTGTATTAGTGTGGAAAAAACACTTTTCGCACTTGTGTTAGTGTTGAAAAACCACTTTTCGCACTTGTGTTAGTGTTGAAAAACCACTTTTCGCACTTGCGTTGGTGCAGGAAACCACTTTTGCACTTGTATTAGTGTGGAAAAAACACTTTTCGCACTTGTGTTAGTGTTGAAAAACCACTTTTCGCACTTGTGTTAGTGTTGAAAAACCACTTTTTGCACTTGTGTTAGTGTTGAAAAACCACTTTTCGCACTTGTGTTGGTGCAGGAAACCACTTTTGCACTTGTATTAGTGTGGAAAAAACACTTTTTGCACTTGTGATAGTGTTGAAAAACCACTTTTCGCACTTGTGTTAATGTTGAGAAACCACTTTTCGCACTTGTGTTAGTGTTGAAAAACCACTTTTCGCACTTGTGTTAGTGTTGAAAAACCACTTTTCGCACTTGTGTTGGTGCAGGAAACCACTTTTCGCACTTGTGTTAGTGTTGAAAAACCACTTTTCGCACTTGTGTTGGTTCAGGAAACCACTTTTGCACTTGTGTTAGTGTTGAAAAACCACTTTTCACACTTGTGTTAGTGTTGAAAAACCACTTTTCGCACTTGTGTTAGTGTTGAAAAACCACTTTTCGCACATGTGTTAGTGTTGAAAAACCACTTTTCGCACTTGTGTTAGTGTTGAAAAACCACTTTTCGCACTTGTGTTAGTGTTGAAAAACCACTTTTCGCACTTGTGTTAGTGTTGAAAAACCACTTTTCGCACTTGTGTTGGTGCAGGAAACCACTTTTGCACTTGTATTAGTGTGGAAAAAACACTTTTCGCACTTGTGTTAGTGTTGAAAAACCACTTTTCGCACTTGTGTTAGTGTTGAAAAACCACTTTTCGCACTTGTGTTAGTGTTGAAAACCCACTTTTCGCACTTGTGTTGGTGCGGGAAACCACTTTTGCACTTGTATTAGTGTGGAAAAAACACTCTTCGCACTTGTGTTAGTGTTGCAAAACCACTTTTCACACTTGTGTTAGTGTTGAAAAACCACTTTTCGCATTTGTGTTAGTGTTGAAAAACCACTTTTCGCACTTGTGTTGGTGCAGGAAACCACTTTTGCACTTGTATTAGTTTGGAAAAAACACTTTTTGCACTTGTGTTAGTGTTGAAAAACCACTTTTCGCATTTGTGTTAGTGTTGAAAAACCACTTTTCGCACTTGTGTTAGTGTTGAAAAACAACTTTTCGCACTTGTGTTGGTGCAGGAAACCACTTTTGCACTTGTATTAGTGTGGAAAAAACACTTTTTGCACTTGTGTTAGTGTTGAAAAACCACTTTTTGCACTTGTGTTAGTGTTGAAAAACCACTTTTCGCACTTGTGTTAATGTTGAGAAACCACTTTTCGCACTTGCGTTAATGTTGAGAAACCACTTTTCGCACTTGTGTTAGTGTTGAAAAACCACTTTTCGCACTTGCGTTAGTGTTGAAAAACCTCTTTTCACACTTGTGTTAGTGTTGAAAAACCACTTTTCGCACTTGTGTTGGTGCAGGAAACCACTTTTGCACTTGTATTAGTGTGGAAAAAACACTTTTCGCACTTGTGTTAGTGTTGAAAAACCACTTTTCGCACTTGTGTTAGTGTTGAAAAACCACTTTTCGCACTTGTGTTGGTGCAGGAAACCACTTTTGCACTTGTATTAGTGTGGAAAAAACACTTTTTGCACTTGTGATAGTGTTGAAAAACCACTTTTTGCACTTGTGTTAGTGTTGAAAAACCACTTTTCGCACTTGTGTTAGTGTTGAAAAACCACTTTTCGCACTTGTGTTAGTGTCGAAAAACCACTTTTCGCACTTGCATTGGCTCAGGAAACCACTTTTGCACTTGTGTTAGTGTTGAAAAACCACTTTTCGCACTTGTGTTAGTGTTGAAAAACCACTTTTCGCACTTGTGTTAGTGTTGAAAAACCACTTTTCGCACTTGTGTTGGTGCAGGAAACCACTTTTGCACTTGTATTAGTGTGGAAAAAACACTTTTTGCACTTGTGATAGTGTTGAAAAACCACTTTTTGCACTTGTGTTAATGTTGAGAAACCACTTTTCGCACTTGTGTTAGTGTTGAAAAACCACTTTTCGCACTTGTGTTAGTGTTGAAAAACCACTTTTCGCACTTGTGTTGGTGCAGGAAACCACTTTTCGCACTTGTGTTAGTGTTGAAAAACCACTTTTCGCACTTGTGTTAGTGTTGAAAAACCACTTTTTGCACTTGTGTTAGTGTTGAAAAACCACTTTTCGCACTTGTGTTAATGTTGAGAAACCACTTTTCGCACTTGTGTTAATGTTGAGAAACCACTTTTCGCACTTGTGTTAGTGTTGAAAAACCACTTTTCGCACTTGTGTTAGTGTTGAAAAACCTCTTTTCGCACTTGTGTTAGTGTTGAAAAACCACTTTTCGCACTTGTGTTGGTGCAGGAAACCACTTTTGCACTTGTATTTGTGTGGAAAAAACACTTTTTGCACTTGTGATAGTGTTGAAAAACCACTTTTCGCACTTGTGTTAGTGTTGAAAAACCACTTTTCGCACTTGTGTTGGTGCAGGAAACCACTTTTGCACTTGTATTAGTGTGGAAAAAACACTTTTCGCACTTGTGTTAGTGTTGCAAAACCACTTTTCGCACTTGTGTTAGTGTTGAAAAACCACTTTTCGCATTTGTGTTAGTGTTGAAAAACCACTTTTCGCACTTGTGTTGGTGCAGGAAACCACTTTTGCACTTGTATTAGTTTGGAAAAAACACTTTTTGCACTTGTGTTGGTGCAGGAAACCACTTTTGCACTTGTATTTGTGTGGAAAAAACACTTTTTGCACTTGTGATAGTGTTGAAAAACCACTTTTCGCACTTGTGTTAGTGTTGAAAAACCACTTTTCGCACTTGTGTTGGTGCAGGAAACCACTTTTGCACTTGTATTAGTGTGGAAAAAACACTTTTCGCACTTGTGTTAGTGTTGAAAAACCACTTTTTGCACTTGTGTTAGTGTTGAAAAACCACTTTTCGCACTTGTGTTAGTGTTGAAAAACCACTTTTCGCACTTGTGTTGGTGCAGGAAACCACTTTTGCACTTGTATTTGTGTGGAAAAAACACTTTTCGCACTTGTGTTAGTGTTGAAAAACCTCTTTTCACACTTGTGTTAGTGTTGAAAAACCACTTTTCGCACTTGTGTTGGTGCAGGAAACCACTTTTGCACTTGTATTAGTGTGGAAAAAACACTTTTCGCACTTGTGTTAGTGTTGAAAAACCACTTTTTGCACTTGTGTTAGTGTTGAAAAACCACTTTTCGCACTTGTGTTAGTGTTGAAAAACCACTTTTCGCACTTGTGTTGGTGCAGGAAACCACTTTTGCACTTGTATTTGTGTGGAAAAAACACTTTTTGCACTTGTGATAGTGTTGAAAAACCACTTTTCGCACTTGTGTTAGTGTTGAAAAACCACTTTTCGCACTTGTGTTAGTGTTGAAAAACCACTTTTCGCACTTGTGTTGGTGCAGGAAACCACTTTTGCACTTGTATTAGTGTGGAAAAAACACTTTTCGCACTTGTGTTAGTGTTGAAAAACCACTTTTTGCACTTGTGTTAGTGTTGAAAAACCACTTTTCGCACTTGTGTTAGTGTTGAAAAACCACTTTTCGCACTTGTGTTGGTGCAGGAAACCACTTTTGCACTTGTATTTGTGTGGAAAAAACACTTTTTGCACTTGTGATAGTGTTGAAAAACCACTTTTCGCACTTGTGTTAGTGTTGAAAAACCACTTTTCGCACTTGTGTTAGTGTTGAAAAACCACTTTTCGCACTTGTGTTGGTGCAGAAACCACTTTTGCACTTGTATTAGTATGGAAAAAAACACTTTTCGCACTTGTGTTAGTGTTGAAAAACCAATTTTCGCACTTGTGTTAGTGTTGAAAAACCACTTTTCGCACTTGTGTTAGTGTTGAAAACCCACTTTTCGCACTTGTGTTGGTGCGGGAAACCACTTTTGCACTTGTATTAGTGTGGAAAAAACACTTTTCGCACTTGTGTTAGTGTTGCAAAACCACTTTTCGCACTTGTGTTAGTGTTGAAAAACCACTTTTCGCATTTGTGTTAGTGTTGAAAAACCACTTTTCGCACTTGTGTTGGTGCAGGAAACCACTTTTGCACTTGTATTAGTTTGGAAAAAACACTTTTTGCACTTGTGCTAGTGTTCAAAAACCACTTTTCGCATTTGTGTTAGTGTTGAAAAACCACTTTTCGCACTTGCGTTAGTGTTGAAAAACAACTTTTCGCACTTGTGTTGGTGCAGGAAACCACTTTTGCACTTGTATTAGCGTGGAAAAAACACTTTTCGCACTTGTGTTAGTGTTGAAAAACCACTTTTCGCACTTGTGTTAGTGTTGAAAAACCACTTTTCACACTTGTGTTGGTGCAGGAAACCACTTTTGCACTTGTATTCGTGTGGAAAAAACACTTTTCGCACTTATGTTAGTGTTGAAAAACCACTTTTTGCACTTGTGTTAGTGTTGAAAAACAACTTTTCGCACTTGTGTTGGTGCAGGAAACCACTTTTGCACTTGTATTAGTGTGGAAAAAACACTTTTCGCACTTGTGTTAGTGTTGAAAAACCACTTTTCGCACTTGTGTTAGTGTTGAAAAACCACTTTTCGCACTTGTGTTGGTGCAGGAAACCACTTTTGCACTTGTATTAGTGTGGAAAAAACACTTTTCGCACTTGTGTTAGTGTTGAAAAACCACTTTTCGCACTTGTGTTAATGTTGAAAAACCACTTTTCGCACTTGTGTTGGTGCAGGAAACCACTTTTGCACTTGTATTAGTGTGGAAAAAACACTTTTTGCACTTGCGATAGTGTTGAAAAACCACTTTTCGCACTTGTGTTAATGTTGAAAAACCACTTTCCGCACTTGTGTTAGTGTTGAAAAACCACTTTTCACACTTGTGTTGGTGCAGGAAACCACTTTTGCACTTGTATTAGTGTGGAAAAAACACTTTTTGCACTTGCGATAGTGTTGAAAAACCACTTTTCGCACTTGTGTTAATGTTGAAAAACCACTTTTCGCACTTGTGTTGGTGCAGGAAACCACTTTTGCACTTGTATTTGTGTGGAAAAAACACTTTTTGCACTTGTGATAGTGTTGAAAAACCACTTTTCACACTTGTGTTAGTGTTGAAAAACCACTTTTCCCACTTGTGTTAGTGTTGAAAAACCACTTTTCGCACTTGTGTTGGTGCAGGAAACCACTTTTGCACTTGTATTAGTGTGGAAAAAACACTTTTCGCACTTGTGTTAGTGTTGAAAAACCACTTTTTGCACTTGTGTTAGTGTTGAAAAACCACTTTTCGCACTTGTGTTAGTGTTGAAAAACCACTTTTCGCACTTGTGTTGGTGCAGGAAACCACTTTTGCACTTGTATTTGTGTGGAAAAAACACTTTTTGCACTTGTGATAGTGTTGAAAAACCACTTTTCGCACTTGTGTTAGTGTTGAAAAACCACTTTTCGCACTTGTGTTAGTGTTGAAAAACCACTTTTCGCACTTGTGTTGGTGCAGGAAACCACTTTTGCACTTGTATTAGTGTGGAAAAAACACTTTTCGCACTTGTGTTAGTGTTGAAAAACCACTTTTTGCACTTGTGTTAGTGTTGAAAAACCACTTTTCGCACTTGTGTTAGTGTTGAAAACCCACTTTTCGCACTTGTGTTGGTGCGGGAAACCACTTTTGCACTTGTATTAGTGTGGAAAAAACACTTTTCGCACTTGTGTTAGTGTTGCAAAACCACTTTTCGCACTTGTGTTAGTGTTGAAAAACCACTTTTCGCACTTGTGTTCGTGTTGAAAAACAACTTTTCGCACTTGTGTTGGTGCAGGAAACCACTTTTGCACTTGTATTAGTGTGGAAAAAACACTTTTCGCACTTGTGTTAGTGTTGAAAAACCACTTTTCGCACTTGTGTTAGTGTTGAAAAACCACTTTTCACACTTGTGTTGGTGCAGGAAACCACTTTTGCACTTGGATTCGTGTGAAAAAAACACTTTTCGCACTTATGTTAGTGTTGAAAAACCACTTTTCGCACTTGTGTTAGTGTTGAAAAACAACTTTTCGCACTTGTGTTGGTGCAGGAAACCACTTTTGCACTTGTATTAGTGTGGAAAAAACACTTTTCGCACTTGTATTAGCGTGGAAAAAACACTTTTCGCACTTGTGTTAGTGTTGAAAAACCACTTTTCGCACTTGTGTTAGTGTTGAAAAACCACTTTTCACACTTGTGTTGGTGCAGGAAACCACTTTTGCACTTGTATTCGTGTGGAAAAAACACTTTTCGCACTTATGTTAGTGTTGAAAAACCACTTTTCGCACTTGTGTTAGTGTTGAAAAACAACTTTTCGCACTTGTGTTGGTGCAGGAAACCACTTTTGCACTTGTATTAGTGTGGAAAAAACACTTTTCGCACTTGTGTTAGTGTTGAAAAACCACTTTTCGCACTTGTGTTAGTGTTGAAAAACCACTTTTCGCACTTGCGTTGGTGCAGGAAACCACTTTTGCACTTGTATTAGTGTGGAAAAAACACTTTTCGCACTTGTGTTAGTGTTGAAAAACCACTTTTCGCACTTGTGTTAGTGTTGAAAAACCACTTTTTGCACTTGTGTTAGTGTTGAAAAACCACTTTTCGCACTTGTGTTGGTGCAGGAAACCACTTTTGCACTTGTATTAGTGTGGAAAAAACACTTTTTGCACTTGTGATAGTGTTGAAAAACCACTTTTCGCACTTGTGTTAATGTTGAGAAACCACTTTTCGCACTTGTGTTAGTGTTGAAAAACCACTTTTCGCACTTGTGTTAGTGTTGAAAAACCACTTTTCGCACTTGTGTTGGTGCAGGAAACCACTTTTCGCACTTGTGTTAGTGTTGAAAAACCACTTTTCGCACTTGTGTTAGTGTTGAAAAACCACTTTTTGCACTTGTGTTAGTGTTGAAAAACCACTTTTCGCACTTGTGTTAATGTTGAGAAACCACTTTTCGCACTTGTGTTAATGTTGAGAAACCACTTTTCGCACTTGTGTTAGTGTTGAAAAACCACTTTTCGCACTTGTGTTAGTGTTGAAAAACCTCTTTTCGCACTTGTGTTAGTGTTGAAAAACCACTTTTCGCACTTGTGTTGGTGCAGGAAACCACTTTTGCACTTGTATTAGTGTGGAAAAAACACTTTTCGCACTTGTGTTAGTGTTGAAAAACCACTTTTTGCACTTGTGTTAGTGTTGAAAAACCACTTTTCGCACTTGTGTTAGTGTTGAAAAACCACTTTTCGCACTTGTGTTGGTGCAGGAAACCACTTTTGCACTTGTATTAGTGTGGAAAAAACACTTTTTGCACTTGCGATAGTGTTGAAAAACCACTTTTCGCACTTGTGTTAATGTTGAAAAACCACTTTCCGCACTTGTGTTGGTGTTGAAAAACCACTTTTCGCACTTGTGTTGGTGCAGGAAACCACTTTTGCACTTGTATTAGTGTGGAAAAAACACTTTTTGCACTTGCGATAGTGTTGAAAAACCACTTTTCGCACTTGTGTTAGTGTTGAAAAACCACTTTTCGCACTTGTGTTAGTGTTGAAAAACAACTTTTCGCACTTGTGTTGGTGCAGGAAACCACTTTTGCACTTGTATTAGTGTGGAAAAAACACTTTTCGCACTTGTATTAGCGTGGAAAAAACACTTTTCGCACTTGTGTTAGTGTTGAAAAACCACTTTTCGCACTTATGTTAGTGTTGAAAAACCACTTTTCGCACTTGTGTTAGTGTTGAAAAACAACTTTTCGCACTTGTGTTGGTGCAGGAAACCACTTTTGCACTTGTATTAGTGTGGAAAAAACACTTTTCGCACTTGTGTTAGTGTTGAAAAACCACTTTTCGCACTTGTGTTAGTGTTGAAAAACCACTTTTCACACTTGCGTTGGTGCAGGAAACCACTTTTGCACTTGTATTAGTGTGGAAAAAACACTTTTCGCACTTGTGTTAGTGTTGAAAAACCACTTTTCGCACTTGTGTTAGTGTTGAAAAACCACTTTTTGCACTTGTGTTAGTGTTGAAAAACCACTTTTCGCACTTGTGTTGGTGCAGGAAACCACTTTTGCACTTGTATTAGTGTGGAAAAAACACTTTTTGCACTTGTGATAGTGTTGAAAAACCACTTTTCGCACTTGTGTTAATGTTGAGAAACCACTTTTCGCACTTGTGTTAGTGTTGAAAAACCACTTTTCGCACTTGTGTTAGTGTTGAAAAACCACTTTTCGCACTTGTGTTGGTGCAGGAAACCACTTTTCGCACTTGTGTTAGTGTTGAAAAACCACTTTTCGCACTTGTGTTAGTGTTGAAAAACCACTTTTTGCACTTGTGTTAGTGTTGAAAAACCACTTTTCGCACTTGTGTTAATGTTGAGAAACCACTTTTCGCACTTGTGTTAATGTTGAGAAACCACTTTTCGCACTTGTGTTAGTGTTGAAAAACCACTTTTCGCACTTGTGTTAGTGTTGAAAAACCTCTTTTCGCACTTGTGTTAGTGTTGAAAAACCACTTTTCGCACTTGTGTTGGTGCAGGAAACCACTTTTGCACTTGTATTAGTGTGGAAAAAACACTTTTCGCACTTGTGTTAGTGTTGAAAAACCACTTTTTGCACTTGTGTTAGTGTTGAAAAACCACTTTTCGCACTTGTGTTAGTGTTGAAAAACCACTTTTCGCACTTGTGTTGGTGCAGGAAACCACTTTTGCACTTGTATTTGTGTGGAAAAAACACTTTTTGCACTTGTGATAGTGTTGAAAAACCACTTTTCGCACTTGTGTTAGTGTTGAAAAACCACTTTTCGCACTTGTGTTGGTGCAGGAAACCACTTTTGCACTTGTATTAGTGTGGAAAAAACACTTTTCGCACTTGTGTTAGTGTTGAAAAACCACTTTTCGCATTTGTGTTAGTGTTGAAAAACCACTTTTCGCACTTGTGTTGGTGCAGGAAACCACTTTTGCACTTGTATTAGTTTGGAAAAAACACTTTTTGCACTTGTGTTGGTGCAGGAAACCACTTTTGCACTTGTATTTGTGTGGAAAAAACACTTTTTGCACTTGTGATAGTGTTGAAAAACCACTTTTCGCACTTGTGTTAGTGTTGAAAAACCACTTTTCGCACTTGTGTTGGTGCAGGAAACCACTTTTGCACTTGTATTAGTGTGTAAAAAACACTTTTCGCACTTGTGTTAGTGTTGAAAAACCACTTTTTGCACTTGTGTTAGTGTTGAAAAACCACTTTTCGCACTTGTGTTAGTGTTGAAAAACCACTTTTCGCACTTGTGTTGGTGCAGGAAACCACTTTTGCACTTGTATTTGTGTGGAAAAAACACTTTTCGCACTTGTGTTAGTGTTGAAAAACCTCTTTTCACACTTGTGTTAGTGTTGAAAAACCACTTTTCGCACTTGTGTTGGTGCAGGAAACCACTTTTGCACTTGTATTAGTGTGGAAAAAACACTTTTCGCACTTGTGTTAGTGTTGAAAAACCACTTTTTGCACTTGTGTTAGTGTTGAAAAACCACTTTTCGCACTTGTGTTAGTATTGAAAAACCACTTTTCGCACTTGTGTTGGTGCAGGAAACCACTTTTGCACTTGTATTTGTGTGGAAAAAACACTTTTTGCACTTGTGATAGTGTTGAAAAACCACTTTTCGCACTTGTGTTAGTGTTAAAAAAAACCACTTTTCGCACTTGTGTTAGTGTTGAAAAACCACTTTTCGCACTTGTGTTGGTGCAGGAAACCACTTTTGCACTTGTATTAGTGTGGAAAAAACACTTTTCGCACTTGTGTTAGTGTTGAAAAACCACTTTTTGCACTTGTGTTAGTGTTGAAAAACCACTTTTCGCACTTGTGTTAGTGTTGAAAAACCACTTTTCGCACTTGTGTTGGTGCAGGAAACCACTTTTGCACTTGTATTTGTGTGGAAAAAACACTTTTTGCACTTGTGATAGTGTTGAAAAACCACTTTTCGCACTTGTGTTAGTGTTGAAAAACCACTTTTCGCACTTGTGTTAGTGTTGAAAAACCACTTTTCGCACTTGTGTTGGTGCAGGAAACCACTTTTGCACTTGTATTAGTGTGGAAAAAACACTTTTCGCATTTGTGTTAGTGTTGAAAAACCACTTTTCGCACTTGTGTTAGTGTTGAAAAACCACTTTTCGCACTTGTGTTAGTGTTGAAAACCCACTTTTCGCACTTGTGTTGGTGCGGGAAACCACTTTTGCACTTGTATTAGTGTGGAAAAAACACTTTTCGCACTTGTGTTAGTGTTGCAAAACCACTTTTCGCACTTGTGTTAGTGTTGAAAAACCACTTTTCGCATTTGTGTTAGTGTTGAAAAACCACTTTTCGCACTTATGTTAGTGCAGGAAACTACTTTTGCACTTGTATTAGTTTGGAAAAAACACTTTTCGCACTTGTATTAGCGTGGAAAAAACACTTTTCGCACTTGTGTTAGTGTTGAAAAACCACTTTTCGCACTTGTGTTAGTGTTGAAAAACCACTTTTCGCACTTGTGTTAGTGTTGAAAAACAACTTTTCGCACTTGTGTTGGTGCAGGAAACCACTTTTGCACTTGTATTAGTGTGGAAAAAACACTTTTCGCACTTGTATTAGCGTGGAAAAAACACTTTTCGCACTTGTGTTAGTGTTGAAAAACCACTTTTCGCACTTGTGTTAGTGTTGAAAAACCACTTTTCACACTTGTGTTGGTGCAGGAAACCACTTTTGCACTTGTATTCGTGTGGAAAAAACACTTTTCGCACTTATGTTAGTGTTGAAAAACCACTTTTCGCACTTGTGTTAGTGTTGAAAAACAACTTTTCGCACTTGTGTTGGTGCAGGAAACCACTTTTGCACTTGTATTAGTGTGGAAAAAACACTTTTCGCACTTGTGTTAGTGTTGAAAAACCACTTTTCGCACTTGTGTTAGTGTTGAAAAACCACTTTTCGCACTTGCGTTGGTGCAGGAAACCACTTTTGCACTTGTATTAGTGTGGAAAAAACACTTTTCGCACTTGTGTTAGTGTTGAAAAACCACTTTTCGCACTTGTGTTAGTGTTGAAAAACCACTTTTTGCACTTGTGTTAGTGTTGAAAAACCACTTTTCGCACTTGTGTTGGTGCAGGAAACCACTTTTGCACTTGTATTAGTGTGGAAAAAACACTTTTTGCACTTGTGATAGTGTTGAAAAACCACTTTTCGCACTTGTGTTAATGTTGAGAAACCACTTTTCGCACTTGTGTTAGTGTTGAAAAACCACTTTTCGCACTTGTGTTAGTGTTGAAAAACCACTTTTCGCACTTGTGTTGGTGCAGGAAACCACTTTTCGCACTTGTGTTAGTGTTGAAAAACCACTTTTCGCACTTGTGTTAGTGTTGAAAAACCACTTTTTGCACTTGTGTTAGTGTTGAAAAACCACTTTTCGCACTTGTGTTAATGTTGAGAAACCACTTTTCGCACTTGTGTTAATGTTGAGAAACCACTTTTCGCACTTGTGTTAGTGTTGAAAAACCACTTTTCGCACTTGTGTTAGTGTTGAAAAACCTCTTTTCGCACTTGTGTTAGTGTTGAAAAACCACTTTTCGCACTTGTGTTGGTGCAGGAAACCACTTTTGCACTTGTATTAGTGTGGAAAAAACACTTTTCGCACTTGTGTTAGTGTTGAAAAACCACTTTTTGCACTTGTGTTAGTGTTGAAAAACCACTTTTCGCACTTGTGTTAGTGTTGAAAAACCACTTTTCGCACTTGTGTTGGTGCAGGAAACCACTTTTGCACTTGTATTAGTGTGGAAAAAACACTTTTTGCACTTGCGATAGTGTTGAAAAACCACTTTTCGCACTTGTGTTAATGTTGAAAAACCACTTTCCGCACTTGTGTTGGTGTTGAAAAACCACTTTTCGCACTTGTGTTGGTGCAGGAAACCACTTTTGCACTTGTATTAGTGTGGAAAAAACACTTTTTGCACTTGCGATAGTGTTGAAAAACCACTTTTCGCACTTGTGTTAGTGTTGAAAAACCACTTTTCGCACTTGTGTTAGTGTTGAAAAACAACTTTTCGCACTTGTGTTGGTGCAGGAAACCACTTTTGCACTTGTATTAGTGTGGAAAAAACACTTTTCGCACTTGTATTAGCGTGGAAAAAACACTTTTCGCACTTGTGTTAGTGTTGAAAAACCACTTTTCGCACTTATGTTAGTGTTGAAAAACCACTTTTCGCACTTGTGTTAGTGTTGAAAAACAACTTTTCGCACTTGTGTTGGTGCAGGAAACCACTTTTGCACTTGTATTAGTGTGGAAAAAACACTTTTCGCACTTGTGTTAGTGTTGAAAAACCACTTTTCGCACTTGTGTTAGTGTTGAAAAACCACTTTTCGCACTTGCGTTGGTGCAGGAAACCACTTTTGCACTTGTATTAGTGTGGAAAAAACACTTTTCGCACTTGTGTTAGTGTTGAAAAACCACTTTTCGCACTTGTGTTAGTGTTGAAAAACCACTTTTTGCACTTGTGTTAGTGTTGAAAAACCACTTTTCGCACTTGTGTTGGTGCAGGAAACCACTTTTGCACTTGTATTAGTGTGGAAAAAACACTTTTTGCACTTGTGATAGTGTTGAAAAACCACTTTTCGCACTTGTGTTAATGTTGAGAAACCACTTTTCGCACTTGTGTTAGTGTTGAAAAACCACTTTTCGCACTTGTGTTAGTGTTGAAAAACCACTTTTCGCACTTGTGTTGGTGCAGGAAACCACTTTTCGCACTTGTGTTAGTGTTGAAAAACCACTTTTCGCACTTGTGTTAGTGTTGAAAAACCACTTTTTGCACTTGTGTTAGTGTTGAAAAACCACTTTTCGCACTTGTGTTAATGTTGAGAAACCACTTTTCGCACTTGTGTTAATGTTGAGAAACCACTTTTCGCACTTGTGTTAGTGTTGAAAAACCACTTTTCGCACTTGTGTTAGTGTTGAAAAACCTCTTTTCGCACTTGTGTTAGTGTTGAAAAACCACTTTTCGCACTTGTGTTGGTGCAGGAAACCACTTTTGCACTTGTATTAGTGTGGAAAAAACACTTTTCGCACTTGTGTTAGTGTTGAAAAACCACTTTTTGCACTTGTGTTAGTGTTGAAAAACCACTTTTCGCACTTGTGTTAGTGTTGAAAAACCACTTTTCGCACTTGTGTTGGTGCAGGAAACCACTTTTGCACTTGTATTTGTGTGGAAAAAACACTTTTTGCACTTGTGATAGTGTTGAAAAACCACTTTTCGCACTTGTGTTAGTGTTGAAAAACCACTTTTCGCACTTGTGTTGGTGCAGGAAACCACTTTTGCACTTGTATTAGTGTGGAAAAAACACTTTTCGCACTTGTGTTAGTGTTGAAAAACCACTTTTCGCATTTGTGTTAGTGTTGAAAAACCACTTTTCGCACTTGTGTTGGTGCAGGAAACCACTTTTGCACTTGTATTAGTTTGGAAAAAACACTTTTTGCACTTGTGTTGGTGCAGGAAACCACTTTTGCACTTGTATTTGTGTGGAAAAAACACTTTTTGCACTTGTGATAGTGTTGAAAAACCACTTTTCGCACTTGTGTTAGTGTTGAAAAACCACTTTTCGCACTTGTGTTGGTGCAGGAAACCACTTTTGCACTTGTATTAGTGTGTAAAAAACACTTTTCGCACTTGTGTTAGTGTTGAAAAACCACTTTTTGCACTTGTGTTAGTGTTGAAAAACCACTTTTCGCACTTGTGTTAGTGTTGAAAAACCACTTTTCGCACTTGTGTTGGTGCAGGAAACCACTTTTGCACTTGTATTTGTGTGGAAAAAACACTTTTCGCACTTGTGTTAGTGTTGAAAAACCTCTTTTCACACTTGTGTTAGTGTTGAAAAACCACTTTTCGCACTTGTGTTGGTGCAGGAAACCACTTTTGCACTTGTATTAGTGTGGAAAAAACACTTTTCGCACTTGTGTTAGTGTTGAAAAACCACTTTTTGCACTTGTGTTAGTGTTGAAAAACCACTTTTCGCACTTGTGTTAGTATTGAAAAACCACTTTTCGCACTTGTGTTGGTGCAGGAAACCACTTTTGCACTTGTATTTGTGTGGAAAAAACACTTTTTGCACTTGTGATAGTGTTGAAAAACCACTTTTCGCACTTGTGTTAGTGTTAAAAAAAACCACTTTTCGCACTTGTGTTAGTGTTGAAAAACCACTTTTCGCACTTGTGTTGGTGCAGGAAACCACTTTTGCACTTGTATTAGTGTGGAAAAAACACTTTTCGCACTTGTGTTAGTGTTGAAAAACCACTTTTTGCACTTGTGTTAGTGTTGAAAAACCACTTTTCGCACTTGTGTTAGTGTTGAAAAACCACTTTTCGCACTTGTGTTGGTGCAGGAAACCACTTTTGCACTTGTATTTGTGTGGAAAAAACACTTTTTGCACTTGTGATAGTGTTGAAAAACCACTTTTCGCACTTGTGTTAGTGTTGAAAAACCACTTTTCGCACTTGTGTTAGTGTTGAAAAACCACTTTTCGCACTTGTGTTGGTGCAGGAAACCACTTTTGCACTTGTATTAGTGTGGAAAAAACACTTTTCGCATTTGTGTTAGTGTTGAAAAACCACTTTTCGCACTTGTGTTAGTGTTGAAAAACCACTTTTCGCACTTGTGTTAGTGTTGAAAACCCACTTTTCGCACTTGTGTTGGTGCGGGAAACCACTTTTGCACTTGTATTAGTGTGGAAAAAACACTTTTCGCACTTGTGTTAGTGTTGCAAAACCACTTTTCGCACTTGTGTTAGTGTTGAAAAACCACTTTTCGCATTTGTGTTAGTGTTGAAAAACCACTTTTCGCACTTATGTTAGTGCAGGAAACTACTTTTGCACTTGTATTAGTTTGGAAAAAACACTTTTTGCACTTGTGCTAGTGTTCAAAAACCACTTTTCGCATTTGTGTTAGTGTTGAAAAACCACTTTTCGCACTTGTGTTAGTGTTGAAAAACAACTTTTCGCACTTGTGTTGGTGCAGGAAACCACTTTTGCACTTGTATTAGCGTGGAAAAAACACTTTTCTCACTTGTGTTAGTGTTGAAAAACCACTTTTCGCACTTGTGTTAGTGTTGAAAAACCACTTTTCACACTTGTGTTGGTGCAGGAAACCACTTTTGCACTTGTATTCGTGTGGAAAAAACACTTTTCGCACTTATGTTAGTGTTGAAAAACCACTTTTCGCACTTGTGTTAGTGTTGAAAAACAACTTTTCGCACTTGTGTTGGTGCAGGAAACCACTTTTGCACTTGTATTAGTGTGGAAAAAACACTTTTCGCACTTGTGTTAGTGTTGAAAAACCACTTTTCGCACTTGTGTTAGTGTTGAAAAACCACTTTTCGCACTTGTGTTGGTGCAGGAAACCACTTTTGCACTTGTATTAGTGTGGAAAAAACACTTTTCGCACTTGTGTTAGTGTTGAAAAACCACTTTTCGCACTTGTGTTAATGTTGAAAAACCACTTTTCGCACTTGTGTTGGTGCAGGAAACCACTTTTGCACTTGTATTAGTGTGGAAAAAACACTTTTTGCACTTGCGATAGTGTTGAAAAACCACTTTTCGCACTTGTGTTAATGTTGAAAAACCACTTTCCGCACTTGTGTTGGTGTTGAAAAACCACTTTTCGCACTTGTGTAGGTGCAGGAAACCACTTTTGCACTTGTATTAGTGTGGAAAAAACACTTTTTGCACTTGCGATAGTGTTGAAAAACCACTTTTCGCACTTGTGTTAATGTTGAAAAACCACTTTTCGCACTTGTGTTGGTGCAGGAAACCACTTTTGCACTTGTATTTGTGTGGAAAAAACACTTTTTGCACTTGTGATAGTGTTGAAAAACCAGTTTTCGCACTTGTGTTAGTGTTGAAAAACCACTTTTCGCACTTGTGTTAGTGTTGAAAAATCACTTTTCGCACTTGTGTTGGTGCAGGAAACCACTTTTGCACTTGTATTAGTGTGGAAAAAACACTTTTCGCACTTGTGTTAGTGTTGAAAAACCACTTTTTGCACTTGTGTTAGTGTTGAAAAACCACTTTTCGCACTTGTGTTAGTGTTGAAAAACCACTTTTCGCACTTGTGTTGGTGCAGGAAACCACTTTTGCACTTGTATTTGTGTGTAAAAAACACTTTTTGCACTTGTGATAGTGTTGAAAAACCACTTTCGCACTTGTGTTAGTGTTGAAAAACCACTTTTCGCACTTGTGTTAGTGTTGAAAAACCACTTTTCGCACTTGTGTTGGTGCAGGAAACCACTTTTGCACTTGTATTAGTGTGGAAAAAACACTTTTCGCACTTGTGTTAGTGTTGAAAAACCACTTTTCGCACTTGTGTTAGTGTTGAAAAACCACTTTTCGCACTTGTGTTAGTGTTGAAAACCCACTTTTCGCACTTGTGTTGGTGCGGGAAACCACTTTTGCACTTGTATTAGTGTGGAAAAAACACTTTTCGCACTTGTGTTAGTGTTGCAAAACCACTTTTCGCACTTGTGTTAGTGTTGAAAAACCACTTTTCGCATTTGTGTTAGTGTTGAAAAACCACTTTTCGCACTTGTGTTGGTGCAGGAAACCACTTTTGCACTTGTATTCGTTTGGAAAAAACACTTTTTGCACTTGTGCTAGTGTTGAAAAACCACTTTTCGCATTTGTGTTAGTGTTGAAAAACCACTTTTCACACTTGTGTTGGTGCAGGAAACCACTTTTGCACTTGTATTCATGTGGAAAAAACACTTTTCGCACTTATGTTAGTGTTGAAATACCACTTTTCGCACTTGTGTTAGTGTTGAAAAACAACTTTTCGCACTTGTGTTGGTGCAGGAAACCACTTTTGCACTTGTATTAGTGTGGAAAAAACACTTTTCGCACTTGTGTTAGTGTTGAAAAACCACTTTTCGCACTTGTGTTAGTGTTGAAAAACCACTTTTCGCACTTGCGTTGGTGCAGGAAACCACTTTTGCACTTGTATTAGTGTGGAAAAAACACTTTTCGCACTTGTGTTAGTGTTGAAAAACCACTTTTCGCACTTGTGTTAGTGTTGAAAAACCACTTTTTGCACTTGTGTTAGTGTTGAAAAACCACTTTTCGCACTTGTGTTGGTGCAGGAAACCACTTTTGCACTTGTATTAGTGTGGAAAAAACACTTTTTGCACTTGTGATAGTGTTGAAAAACCACTTTTCGCACTTGTGTTAATGTTGAGAAACCACTTTTCGCACTTGTGTTAGTGTTGAAAAACCACTTTTCGCACTTGTGTTAGTGTTGAAAAACCACTTTTCGCACTTGTGTTGGTGCAGGAAACCACTTTTCGCACTTGTGTTAGTGTTGAAAAACCACTTTTCGCACTTGTGTTAGTGTTGAAAAACCACTTTTTGCACTTGTGTTAGTGTTGAAAAACCACTTTTCGCACTTGTGTTAATGTTGAGAAACCACTTTTCGCACTTGTGTTAATGTTGAGAAACCACTTTTCGCACTTGTGTTAGTGTTGAAAAACCACTTTTCGCACTTGTGTTAGTGTTGAAAAACCTCTTTTCGCACTTGTGTTAGTGTTGAAAAACCACTTTTCGCACTTGTGTTAGTGTTGAAAAACCTCTTTTCGCACTTGTGTTAGTGTTGAAAAACCACTTTTCGCACTTGTGTTGGTGCAGGAAACCACTTTTGCACTTGTATTCGTGTGGAAAAAACACTTTTCGCACTTATGTTAGTGTTGAAAAACCACTTTTCGCACTTGTGTTAGTGTTGAAAAACAACTTTTCGCACTTGTGTTGGTGCAGGAAACCACTTTTGCACTTGTATTAGTGTGGAAAAAACACTTTTCGCACTTGTGTTAGTGTTGAAAAACCACTTTTCGCACTTGTGTTAGTGTTGAAAAACCACTTTTCGCACTTGTGTTGGTGCAGGAAACCACTTTTGCACTTGTATTAGTGTGGAAAAAACACTTTTCGCACTTGTGTTAGTGTTGAAAAACCACTTTTCGCACTTGTGTTAATGTTGAAAAACCACTTTTCGCACTTGTGTTGGTGCAGGAAACCACTTTTGCACTTGTATTAGTGTGGAAAAAACACTTTTTGCACTTGCGATAGTGTTGAAAAACCACTTTTCGCACTTGTGTTAATGTTGAAAAACCACTTTCCGCACTTGTGTTGGTGTTGAAAAACCACTTTTCGCACTTGTGTAGGTGCAGGAAACCACTTTTGCACTTGTATTAGTGTGGAAAAAACACTTTTTGCACTTGCGATAGTGTTGAAAAACCACTTTTCGCACTTGTGTTAATGTTGAAAAACCACTTTTCGCACTTGTGTTGGTGCAGGAAACCACTTTTGCACTTGTATTTGTGTGGAAAAAACACTTTTTGCACTTGTGATAGTGTTGAAAAACCAGTTTTCGCACTTGTGTTAGTGTTGAAAAACCACTTTTCGCACTTGTGTTAGTGTTGAAAAATCACTTTTCGCACTTGTGTTGGTGCAGGAAACCACTTTTGCACTTGTATTAGTGTGGAAAAAACACTTTTCGCACTTGTGTTAGTGTTGAAAAACCACTTTTTGCACTTGTGTTAGTGTTGAAAAACCACTTTTCGCACTTGTGTTAGTGTTGAAAAACCACTTTTCGCACTTGTGTTGGTGCAGGAAACCACTTTTGCACTTGTATTTGTGTGTAAAAAACACTTTTTGCACTTGTGATAGTGTTGAAAAACCACTTTCGCACTTGTGTTAGTGTTGAAAAACCACTTTTCGCACTTGTGTTAGTGTTGAAAAACCACTTTTCGCACTTGTGTTGGTGCAGGAAACCACTTTTGCACTTGTATTAGTGTGGAAAAAACACTTTTCGCACTTGTGTTAGTGTTGAAAAACCACTTTTCGCACTTGTGTTAGTGTTGAAAAACCACTTTTCGCACTTGTGTTAGTGTTGAAAACCCACTTTTCGCACTTGTGTTGGTGCGGGAAACCACTTTTGCACTTGTATTAGTGTGGAAAAAACACTTTTCGCACTTGTGTTAGTGTTGCAAAACCACTTTTCGCACTTGTGTTAGTGTTGAAAAACCACTTTTCGCATTTGTGTTAGTGTTGAAAAACCACTTTTCGCACTTGTGTTGGTGCAGGAAACCACTTTTGCACTTGTATTCGTTTGGAAAAAACACTTTTTGCACTTGTGCTAGTGTTGAAAAACCACTTTTCGCATTTGTGTTAGTGTTGAAAAACCACTTTTCACACTTGTGTTGGTGCAGGAAACCACTTTTGCACTTGTATTCGTGTGGAAAAAACACTTTTCGCACTTATGTTAGTGTTGAAATACCACTTTTCGCACTTGTGTTAGTGTTGAAAAACAACTTTTCGCACTTGTGTTGGTGCAGGAAACCACTTTTGCACTTGTATTAGTGTGGAAAAAACACTTTTCGCACTTGTGTTAGTGTTGAAAAACCACTTTTCGCACTTGTGTTAGTGTTGAAAAACCACTTTTCGCACTTGCGTTGGTGCAGGAAACCACTTTTGCACTTGTATTAGTGTGGAAAAAACACTTTTCGCACTTGTGTTAGTGTTGAAAAACCACTTTTCGCACTTGTGTTAGTGTTGAAAAACCACTTTTTGCACTTGTGTTAGTGTTGAAAAACCACTTTTCGCACTTGTGTTGGTGCAGGAAACCACTTTTGCACTTGTATTAGTGTGGAAAAAACACTTTTTGCACTTGTGATAGTGTTGAAAAACCACTTTTCGCACTTGTGTTAATGTTGAGAAACCACTTTTCGCACTTGTGTTAGTGTTGAAAAACCACTTTTCGCACTTGTGTTAGTGTTGAAAAACCACTTTTCGCACTTGTGTTGGTGCAGGAAACCACTTTTCGCACTTGTGTTAGTGTTGAAAAACCACTTTTCGCACTTGTGTTAGTGTTGAAAAACCACTTTTTGCACTTGTGTTAGTGTTGAAAAACCACTTTTCGCACTTGTGTTAATGTTGAGAAACCACTTTTCGCACTTGTGTTAATGTTGAGAAACCACTTTTCGCACTTGTGTTAGTGTTGAAAAACCACTTTTCGCACTTGTGTTAGTGTTGAAAAACCTCTTTTCGCACTTGTGTTAGTGTTGAAAAACCACTTTTCGCACTTGTGTTAGTGTTGAAAAACCTCTTTTCGCACTTGTGTTAGTGTTGAAAAACCACTTTTCGCACTTGTGTTGGTGCAGGAAACCACTTTTGCACTTGTATTAGTGTGGAAAAAACACTTTTCGCACTTGTGTTAGTGTTGAAAAACCACTTTTTGCACTTGTGTTAGTGTTGAAAAACCACTTTTCGCACTTGTGTTAGTGTTGAAAAACCACTTTTCGCACTTGTGTTGGTGCAGGAAACCACTTTTGCACTTGTATTTGTGTGGAAAAAACACTTTTTGCACTTGTGATAGTGTTGAAAAACCACTTTTCGCACTTGTGTTAGTGTTGAAAAACCACTTTTCGCACTTGTGTTGGTGCAGGAAACCACTTTTGCACTTGTATTAGTGTGGAAAAAACACTTTTCGCACTTGTGTTAGTGTTGAAAAACCACTTTTCGCATTTGTGTTAGTGTTGAAAAACCACTTTTCGCACTTGTGTTGGTGCAGGAAACCACTTTTGCACTTGTATTAGTTTGGAAAAAACACTTTTTGCACTTGTGTTGGTGCAGGAAACCACTTTTGCACTTGTATTTGTGTGGAAAAAACACTTTTTGCACTTGTGATAGTGTTGAAAAACCACTTTTCGCACTTGTGTTAGTGTTGAAAAACCACTTTTCACACTTGTGTTGGTGCAGGAAACCACTTTTGCACTTGTATTAGTGTGTAAAAAACACTTTTCGCACTTGTGTTAGTGTTGAAAAACCACTTTTTGCACTTGTGTTAGTGTTGAAAAACCACTTTTCGCACTTGTGTTAGTGTTGAAAAACCACTTTTCGCACTGGTGTTGGTGCAGGAAACCACTTTTGCACTTGTATTTGTGTGGAAAAAACACTTTTCGCACTTGTGTTAGTGTTGAAAAACCTCTTTTCACACTTGTGTTAGTGTTGAAAAACCACTTTTCGCACTTGTGTTGGTGCAGGAAACCACTTTTGCACTTGTATTAGTGTGGAAAAAACACTTTTCGCACTTGTGTTAGTGTTGAAAAACCACTTTTTGCACTTGTGTTAGTGTTGAAAAACCACTTTTCGCACTTGTGTTAGTATTGAAAAACCACTTTTCGCACTTGTGTTGGTGCAGGAAACCACTTTTGCACTTGTATTTGTGTGGAAAAAACACTTTTTGCACTTGTGATAGTGTTGAAAAACCACTTTTCGCACTTGTGTTAGTGTTAAAAAAAACCACTTTTCGCACTTGTGTTAGTGTTGAAAAACCACTTTTCGCACTTGTGTTGGTGCAGGAAACCACTTTTGCACTTGTATTAGTGTGGAAAAAACACTTTTCGCACTTGTGTTAGTGTTGAAAAACCACTTTTTGCACTTGTGTTAGTGTTGAAAAACCACTTTTCGCACTTGTGTTAGTGTTGAAAAACCACTTTTCGCACTTGTGTTGGTGCAGGAAACCACTTTTGCACTTGTATTTGTGTGGAAAAAACACTTTTTGCACTTGTGATAGTGTTGAAAAACCACTTTTCGCACTTGTGTTAGTGTTGAAAAACCACTTTTCGCACTTGTGTTAGTGTTGAAAAACCACTTTTCGCACTTGTGTTGGTGCAGGAAACCACTTTTGCACTTGTATTAGTGTGGAAAAAACACTTTTCGCATTTGTGTTAGTGTTGAAAAACCACTTTTCGCACTTGTGTTAGTGTTGAAAAACCACTTTTTGCACTTGTGTTAGTGTTGAAAACCCACTTTTCGCACTTGTGTTGGTGCGGGAAACCACTTTTGCACTTGTATTAGTGTGGAAAAAACACTTTTCGCACTTGTGTTAGTGTTGCAAAACCACTTTTCGCACTTGCGTTAGTGTTGAAAAACCACTTTTCGCATTTGTGTTAGTGTTGAAAAACCACTTTTCGCACTTATGTTGGTGCAGGAAACTACTTTTGCACTTGTATTAGTTTGGAAAAAACACTTTTTGCACTTGTGCTAGTGTTCAAAAACCACTTTTCGCATTTGTGTTAGTGTTGAAAAACCACTTTTCGCACTTGTGTTAGTGTTGAAAAACAACTTTTCGCACTTGTGTTGGTGCAGGAAACCACTTTTGCACTTGTATTAGCGTGGAAAAAACACTTTTCGCACTTGTGTTAGTGTTGAAAAACCACTTTTCGCACTTGTGTTAGTGTTGAAAAACCACTTTTCACACTTGTGTTGGTGCAGGAAACCACTTTTGCACTTGTATTCGTGTGGAAAAAACACTTTTCGCACTTATGTTAGTGTTGAAAAACCACTTTTCGCACTTGTGTTAGTGTTGAAAAACAACTTTTCGCACTTGTGTTGGTGCAGGAAACCACTTTTGCACTTGTATTAGTGTGGAAAAAACACTTTTCGCACTTGTGTTAGTGTTGAAAAACCACTTTTCGCACTTGTGTTAGTGTTGAAAAACCACTTTTCGCACTTGTGTTGGTGCAGGAAACCACTTTTGCACTTGTATTAGTGTGGAAAAAACACTTTTCGCACTTGTGTTAGTGTTGAAAAACCACTTTTCGCACTTGTGTTGGTGCAGGAAACCACTTTTGCACTTGTATTAGTGTGGAAAAAACACTTTTCGCACTTGTGTTAATGTTGAAAAACCACTTTTCGCACTTGTGTTGGTGCAGGAAACCACTTTTGCACTTGTATTAGTGTGGAAAAAACACTTTTCGCACTTGTGTTAGTGTTGAAAAACCACTTTTCGCACTTGTGTTAGTGTTGAAAAACCACTTTTCGCACTTGTGTTGGTGCAGGAAACCACTTTTGCACTTGTATTAGTGTGGAAAAAACACTTTTCGCACTTGTGTTAGTGTTGAAAAACCACTTTTCGCACTTGTGTTGGTGCAGGAAACCACTTTTGCACTTGTATTAGTGTGGAAAAAACACTTTTCGCACTTGTGTTAATGTTGAAAAACCACTTTTCGCACTTGTGTTGGTGCAGGAAACCACTTTTGCACTTGTATTAGTGTGGAAAAAACACTTTTTGCACTTGCGATAGTGTTGAAAAACCACTTTTCGCACTTGTGTTAATGTTGAAAAACCACTTTCCGCACTTGTGTTGGTGTTGAAAAACCACTTTTCGCACTTGTGTAGGTGCAGGAAACCACTTTTGCACTTGTATTAGTGTGGAAAAAACACTTTTTGCACTTGCGATAGTGTTGAAAAACCACTTTTCGCACTTGTGTTAATGTTGAAAAACCACTTTTCGCACTTGTGTTGGTGCAGGAAACCACTTTTGCACTTGTATTTGTGTGGAAAAAACACTTTTTGCACTTGTGATAGTGTTGAAAAACCAGTTTTCGCACTTGTGTTAGTGTTGAAAAACCACTTTTCGCACTGGTGTTGGTGCAGGAAACCACTTTTGCACTTGTATTTGTGTGGAAAAAACACTTTTCGCACTTGTGTTAGTGTTGAAAAACCTCTTTTCACACTTGTGTTAGTGTTGAAAAACCACTTTTCGCACTTGTGTTAGTGTTGAAAAACCACTTTTCGCACTGGTGTTGGTGCAGGAAACCACTTTTGCACTTGTATTTGTGTGGAAAAAACACTTTTCGCACTTGTGTTAGTGTTGAAAAACCTCTTTTCACACTTGTGTTAGTGTGGAAAAACCACTTTTCGCACTTGTGTTGGTGCAGGAAACCACTTTTGCACTTGTATTAGTGTGGAAAAAACACTTTTCGCACTTGTGTTAGTGTTGAAAAACCACTTTTTGCACTTGTGTTAGTATTGAAAAACCACTTTTCGCACTTGTGTTGGTGCAGGAAACCACTTTTGCACTTGTATTTGTGTGGAAAAAACACTTTTTGCACTTGTGATAGTGTTGAAAAACCACTTTTCGCACTTGTGTTAGTGTTAAAAAAAACCACTTTTCGCACTTGTGTTAGTGTTGAAAAACCACTTTTCGCACTTGTGTTGGTGCAGGAAACCACTTTTGCACTTGTATTAGTGTGGAAAAAATACTTTTCGCACTTGTGTTAGTGTTGAAAAACCACTTTTTGCACTTGTGTTAGTGTTGAAAAACCACTTTTCGCACTTGTGTTAGTGTTGAAAAACCACTTTTCGCACTTGTGTTGGTGCAGGAAACCACTTTTGCACTTGTATTTGTGTGGAAAAAACACTTTTTGCACTTGTGATAGTGTTGAAAAACCACTTTTCGCACTTGTGTTAGTGTTGAAAAACCACTTTTCGCACTTGTGTTGGTGCAGGAAACCACTTTTGCACTTGTATTAGTGTGGAAAAAACACTTTTCGCACTTGTGTTAGTGTTGAAAAACCACTTTTCGCACTTGTGTTGGTGCAGGAAACCACTTTTGCACTTGTATTAGTGTGGAAAAAACACTTTTCGCACTTGTGTTAATGTTGAAAAACCACTTTTCGCACTTGTGTTGGTGCAGGAAACCACTTTTGCACTTGTATTAGTGTGGAAAAAACACTTTTTGCACTTGCGATAGTGTTGAAAAACCACTTTTCGCACTTGTGTTAATGTTGAAAAACCACTTTCCGCACTTGTGTTGGTGTTGAAAAACCACTTTTCGCACTTGTGTAGGTGCAGGAAACCACTTTTGCACTTGTATTAGTGTGGAAAAAACACTTTTTGCACTTGCGATAGTGTTGAAAAACCACTTTTCGCACTTGTGTTAGTGTTGAAAAACCACTTTTCGCACTGGTGTTGGTGCAGGAAACCACTTTTGCACTTGTATTTGTGTGGAAAAAACACTTTTCGCACTTGTGTTAGTGTTGAAAAACCTCTTTTCACACTTGTGTTAGTGTTGAAAAACCACTTTTCGCACTTGTGTTGGTGCAGGAAACCACTTTTGCACTTGTATTAGTGTGGAAAAAACACTTTTCGCACTTGTGTTAGTGTTGAAAAACCACTTTTTGCACTTGTGTTAGTATTGAAAAACCACTTTTCGCACTTGTGTTGGTGCAGGAAACCACTTTTGCACTTGTATTTGTGTGGAAAAAACACTTTTTGCACTTGTGATAGTGTTGAAAAACCACTTTTCGCACTTGTGTTAGTGTTAAAAAAAACCACTTTTCGCACTTGTGTTAGTGTTGAAAAACCACTTTTCGCACTTGTGTTGGTGCAGGAAACCACTTTTGCACTTGTATTAGTGTGGAAAAAATACTTTTCGCACTTGTGTTAGTGTTGAAAAACCACTTTTTGCACTTGTGTTAGTGTTGAAAAACCACTTTTCGCACTTGTGTTAGTGTTGAAAAACCACTTTTCGCACTTGTGTTGGTGCAGGAAACCACTTTTGCACTTGTATTTGTGTGGAAAAAACACTTTTTGCACTTGTGATAGTGTTGAAAAACCACTTTTCGCACTTGTGTTAGTGTTGAAAAACCACTTTTCGCACTTGTGTTGGTGCAGGAAACCACTTTTGCACTTGTATTAGTGTGGAAAAAACACTTTTCGCACTTGTGTTAGTGTTGAAAAACCACTTTTCGCACTTGTGTTGGTGCAGGAAACCACTTTTGCACTTGTATTAGTGTGGAAAAAACACTTTTCGCACTTGTGTTAATGTTGAAAAACCACTTTTCGCACTTGTGTTGGTGCAGGAAACCACTTTTGCACTTGTATTAGTGTGGAAAAAACACTTTTTGCACTTGCGATAGTGTTGAAAAACCACTTTTCGCACTTGTGTTAATGTTGAAAAACCACTTTCCGCACTTGTGTTGGTGTTGAAAAACCACTTTTCGCACTTGTGTAGGTGCAGGAAACCACTTTTGCACTTGTATTAGTGTGGAAAAAACACTTTTTGCACTTGCGATAGTGTTGAAAAACCACTTTTCGCACTTGTGTTAATGTTGAAAAACCACTTTTCGCACTTGTGTTGGTGCAGGAAACCACTTTTGCACTTGTATTTGTGTGGAAAAAACACTTTTTGCACTTGTGATAGTGTTGAAAAACCAGTTTTCGCACTTGTGTTAGTGTTGAAAAACCACTTTTCGCACTGGTGTTGGTGCAGGAAACCACTTTTGCACTTGTATTAGTGTGGAAAAAACACTTTTCGCACTTGTGTTAGTGTTGAAAAACCTCTTTTCACACTTGTGTTAGTGTTGAAAAACCACTTTTCGCACTTGTGTTGGTGCAGGAAACCACTTTTGCACTTGTATTAGTGTGTAAAAAACACTTTTCGCACTTGTGTTAGTGTTGAAAAACCACTTTTTGCACTTGTGTTAGTGTTGAAAAACCACTTTTCGCACTTGTGTTAGTGTTGAAAAACCACTTTTCGCACTGGTGTTGGTGCAGGAAACCACTTTTGCACTTGTATTTGTGTGGAAAAAACACTTTTCGCACTTGTGTTAGTGTTGAAAAACCTCTTTTCACACTTGTGTTAGTGTTGAAAAACCACTTTTCGCACTTGTTTTGGTGCAGGAAACCACTTTTGCACTTGTATTAGTGTGGAAAAAACACTTTTCGCACTTGTGTTAGTGTTGAAAAACCACTTTTTGCACTTGTGTTAGTGTTGAAAAACCACTTTTCGCACTTGTGTTAGTATTGAAAAACCACTTTTCGCACTTGTGTTGGTGCAGGAAACCACTTTTGCACTTGTATTTGTGTGGAAAAAACACTTTTTGCACTTGTGATAGTGTTGAAAAACCACTTTTCGCACTTGTGTTAGTGTTAAAAAAAACCACTTTTCGCACTTGTGTTAGTGTTGAAAAACCACTTTTCGCACTTGTGTTGGTGCAGGAAACCACTTTTGCACTTGTATTAGTGTGGAAAAAACACTTTTCGCACTTGTGTTAGTGTTGAAAAACCACTTTTTGCACTTGTGTTAGTGTTGAAAAACCACTTTTCGCACTTGTGTTAGTGTTGAAAAACCACTTTTCGCACTTGTGTTGGTGCAGGAAACCACTTTTGCACTTGTATTTGTGTGGAAAAAACACTTTTTGCACTTGTGATAGTGTTGAAAAACCACTTTTCGCACTTGTGTTAGTGTTGAAAAACCACTTTTCGCACTTGTGTTAGTGTTGAAAAACCACTTTTCGCACTTGTGTTGGTGCAGGAAACCACTTTTGCACTTGTATTAGTGTGGAAAAAACACTTTTCGCATTTGTGTTAGTGTTGAAAAACCACTTTTCGCACTTGTGTTAGTGTTGAAAAACCACTTTTCGCACTTGTGTTAGTGTTGAACACCCACTTTTCGCACTTGTGTTGGTGCGGGAAACCACTTTTGCACTTGTATTAGTGTGGAAAAAACACTTTTCGCACTTGTGTTAGTGTTGCAAAACCACTTTTCGCACTTGTGTTAGTGTTGAAAAACCACTTTTCGCATTTGTGTTAGTGTTGAAAAACCACTTTTCGCACTTATGTTGGTGCAGGAAACTACTTTTGCACTTGTATTAGTTTGGAAAAAACACTTTTTGCACTTGTGCTAGTGTTCAAAAACCACTTTTCGCATTTGTGTTAGTGTTGAAAAACCACTTTTCGCACTTGTGTTAGTGTTGAAAAACAACTTTTCGCACTTGTGTTGGTGCAGGAAACCACTTTTGCACTTGTATTAGCGTGGAAAAAACACTTTTCGCACTTGTGTTAGTGTTGAAAAACCACTTTTCGCACTTGTGTTAGTGTTGAAAAACCACTTTTCACACTTGTGTTGGTGCAGGAAACCACTTTTGCACTTGTATTCGTGTGGAAAAAACACTTTTCGCATTTATGTTAGTGTTGAAAAACCACTTTTCGCACTTGTGTTAGTGTTGAAAAACAACTTTTCGCACTTGTGTTGGTGCAGGAAACCACTTTTGCACTTGTATTAGTGTGGAAAAAACACTTTTCGCACTTGTGTTAGTGTTGAAAAACCACTTTTCGCACTTGTGTTAGTGTTGAAAAACCACTTTTCGCACTTGTGTTGGTGCAGGAAACCACTTTTGCACTTGTATTAGTGTGGAAAAAACACTTTTCGCACTTGTGTTAGTGTTGAAAAACCACTTTTCGCACTTGTGTTAATGTTGAAAAACCACTTTTCGCACTTGTGTTGGTGCAGGAAACCACTTTTGCACTTGTATTAGTGTGGAAAAAACACTTTTTGCACTTGCGATAGTGTTGAAAAACCACTTCGCACTTGTGTTAATGTTGAAAAACCACTTTCCGCACTTGTGTTGGTGTTGAAAAACCACTTTTCGCACTTGTGTAGGTGCAGGAAACCACTTTTGCACTTGTATTAGTGTGGAAAAAACACTTTTTGCACTTGCGATAGTGTTGAAAAACCACTTTTCGCACTTGTGTTAATGTTGAAAAACCACTTTTCGCACTTGTGTTGGTGCAGGAAACCACTTTTGCACTTGTATTTGTGTGGAAAAAACACTTTTTGCACTTGTGATAGTGTTGAAAAACCAGTTTTCGCACTTGTGTTAGTGTTGAAAAACCACTTTTCGCACTTGTGTTAGTGTTGAAAAATCACTTTTCGCACTTGTGTTGGTGCAGGAAACCACTTTTGCACTTGTATTAGTGTGGAAAAAACACTTTTCGCACTTGTGTTAGTGTTGAAAAACCACTTTTTGCACTTGTGTTAGTGTTGAAAAACCACTTTTCGCACTTGTGTTAGTGTTGAAAAACCACTTTTCGCACTTGTGTTGGTGCAGGAAACCACTTTTGCACTTGTATTTGTGTGGAAAAAACACTTTTTGCACTTGTGATAGTGTTGAAAAACCACTTTTCGCACTTGTGTTAGTGTTGAAAAACCACTTTTCGCACTTGTGTTAGTGTTGAAAAACCACTTTTCGCACTTGTGTTGGTGCAGGAAACCACTTTTGCACTTGTATT